>NC_134596.1:5000-7500 GCF_037038515.1 Microtus pennsylvanicus
CTAACCCTAACCCTAACCCTAACCCTAACCCTAACCCTAACCCTAACCCTAACCCTAACCCTAACCCTAACCCTAACCCTAACCCTAACCCTAACCCTAACCCTAACCCTAACCCTAACCCTAACCCTAACCCTAACCCTAACCCTAACCCTAACCCTAACCCTAACCCTAACCCTAACCCTAACCCTAACCCTAACCCTAACCCTAACCCTAACCCTAACCCTAACCCTAACCCTAACCCTAACCCTAACCCTAACCCTAACCCTAACCCTAACCCTAACCCTAACCCTAACCCTAACCCTAACCCTAACCCTAACCCTAACCCTAACCCTAACCCTAACCCTAACCCTAACCCTAACCCTAACCCTAACCCTAACCCTAACCCTAACCCTAACCCTAACCCTAACCCTAACCCTAACCCTAACCCTAACCCTAACCCTAACCCTAACCCTAACCCTAACCCTAACCCTAACCCTAACCCTAACCCTAACCCTAACCCTAACCCTAACCCTAACCCTAACCCTAACCCTAACCCTAACCCTAACCCTAACCCTAACCCTAACCCTAACCCTAACCCTAACCCTAACCCTAACCCTAACCCTAACCCTAACCCTAACCCTAACCCTAACCCTAACCCTAACCCTAACCCTAACCCTAACCCTAACCCTAACCCTAACCCTAACCCTAACCCTAACCCTAACCCTAACCCTAACCCTAACCCTAACCCTAACCCTAACCCTAACCCTAACCCTAACCCTAACCCTAACCCTAACCCTAACCCTAACCCTAACCCTAACCCTAACCCTAACCCTAACCCTAACCCTAACCCTAACCCTAACCCTAACCCTAACCCTAACCCTAACCCTAACCCTAACCCTAACCCTAACCCTAACCCTAACCCTAACCCTAACCCTAACCCTAACCCTAACCCTAACCCTAACCCTAACCCTAACCCTAACCCTAACCCTAACCCTAACCCTAACCCTAACCCTAACCCTAACCCTAACCCTAACCCTAACCCTAACCCTAACCCTAACCCTAACCCTAACCCTAACCCTAACCCTAACCCTAACCCTAACCCTAACCCTAACCCTAACCCTAACCCTAACCCTAACCCTAACCCTAACCCTAACCCTAACCCTAACCCTAACCCTAACCCTAACCCTAACCCTAACCCTAACCCTAACCCTAACCCTAACCCTAACCCTAACCCTAACCCTAACCCTAACCCTAACCCTAACCCTAACCCTAACCCTAACCCTAACCCTAACCCTAACCCTAACCCTAACCCTAACCCTAACCCTAACCCTAACCCTAACCCTAACCCTAACCCTAACCCTAACCCTAACCCTAACCCTAACCCTAACCCTAACCCTAACCCTAACCCTAACCCTAACCCTAACCCTAACCCTAACCCTAACCCTAACCCTAACCCTAACCCTAACCCTAACCCTAACCCTAACCCTAACCCTAACCCTAACCCTAACCCTAACCCTAACCCTAACCCTAACCCTAACCCTAACCCTAACCCTAACCCTAACCCTAACCCTAACCCTAACCCTAACCCTAACCCTAACCCTAACCCTAACCCTAACCCTAACCCTAACCCTAACCCTAACCCTAACCCTAACCCTAACCCTAACCCTAACCCTAACCCTAACCCTAACCCTAACCCTAACCCTAACCCTAACCCTAACCCTAACCCTAACCCTAACCCTAACCCTAACCCTAACCCTAACCCTAACCCTAACCCTAACCCTAACCCTAACCCTAACCCTAACCCTAACCCTAACCCTAACCCTAACCCTAACCCTAACCCTAACCCTAACCCTAACCCTAACCCTAACCCTAACCCTAACCCTAACCCTAACCCTAACCCTAACCCTAACCCTAACCCTAACCCTAACCCTAACCCTAACCCTAACCCTAACCCTAACCCTAACCCTAACCCTAACCCTAACCCTAACCCTAACCCTAACCCTAACCCTAACCCTAACCCTAACCCTAACCCTAACCCTAACCCTAACCCTAACCCTAACCCTAACCCTAACCCTAACCCTAACCCTAACCCTAACCCTAACCCTAACCCTAACCCTAACCCTAACCCTAACCCTAACCCTAACCCTAACCCTAACCCTAACCCTAACCCTAACCCTAACCCTAACCCTAACCCTAACCCTAACCCTAACCCTAACCCTAACCCTAACCCTAACCCTAACCCTAACCCTAACCCTAACCCTAACCCTAACCCTAACCCTAACCCTAACCCTAACCCTAACCCTAACCCTAACCCTAACCCTAACCCTAACCCTAACCCTAACCCTAACCCTAACCCTAACCCTAACCCTAACCCTAACCCTAACCCTAACCCTAACCCTAACCCTAACCCTAACCCTAACCCTAACCCTAACCCTAACCCTAACCCTAACCCTAACCCTAACCCTAACCCTAACCCTAACCCTAACCCTAACCCTAACCCTAACCCTAACCCTAACCCTAA
>NC_134596.1:2300000-2382500 GCF_037038515.1 Microtus pennsylvanicus
AAGAAGGGATATGTGAAAAATTCCTGCCAGCACTCAGGAGGCTGAAGAAGATTGTCATGCATTTGAGGCCAGCCTGGGCTGCACAGCGAGGAGCAGGCTATTCTGAGACCCTGTCTCAAGCAGACAGCAAAGGGTAGGGCAGTGAGGGAAGGGCTCTCTGAAAAGATGGTTCAGTATAAAACCCAATAAAATGAGAGCTAAATAAATCGATGGATGGAGAATTCCAAGCGGCTCTTCAGAGTGCAAAGGCCCTTGAGCAGAAGGTGCCTGCTATGGGGAAGAAGTGGCCAGTGGGGTTGGAGAAAGGGATTGTGATGATCACTGAGGTCGGGGCGGGAGAGCTAAGTGGGTTGTTTGGGTGAGGCTTTGGGGTCATTTCAGAGACCTAGTTTAGCACAGAGTGAGAGAGAGCTAAGTGACTGACGGGGCTCTGTATGTCCCCGCTGTCTCCCACCTGACCTCTACCCTTGACTCTGTGTGCTATTCCTTCTGAGGCTCACAGAGAGTGCCAGTAAGACAGACTTGGGAGACTGCGGTGATGGATCAAAGCTTAAAGGCACTTGCATGCAAGCAAGAAGGCCTAAGCTCAAATCCCAAGAACCCATGTAAAACGGGCATGATAGCATGACTGTGTAATCCTACTGCTCCTACAGGGAGATGGGAAGTAGACACAGGGACTTCCCCCAAAACTCAATGACCTGCTAGCCCGACATAGGCAGCATCAAGCGAGGGACCTTGTCTCCAGCAAGGTGGAAAGCAGTGTTGTCTTCTGACCCCCACATGGGCATAGTCATCCACAGGAACACATACACACATTGTTCCCACACACAGACACACATGCACAAATGCAGACCTGGAGTGGAGTCTGAGGCCAATCAGAGACCTTGAATGTGCAGAGAGCTTAGCCTCCCCAGCTGGGAGACAAGCGCGGTGATTTCCGTCGGTGAGCTCCCTTCTGAAGTTCAGCTCCTGACACACAAGACAAGGAGCCCCTCACAGAGCCGAGCGCTGCTTCTGGCTTAGCCACATCTGAAGCCCAACCAGCTTAGCAGGAGGCAGCTGCTGGAATCTGGTGGGAGAAACCAGAGGGCTACTATCACTTCACTAGGAAGCAGCATAAAACAACTAGAGATGGATTTCTCGCAAGCTAAGTCCACGAAACCGCCCATTTATTTATGCATCTTGTGCTGGAGCTGGAGCCCAGGACTTTGCACATGGTAGGCAGACATCCTACCTGAATCACACCCCAGCCCCTCACTGGGGGATTCCAGGCAGGGACTCTATCACTGGTCTGCATCACAAGTTCGCTTTTTACTTTTTATCTCAAGACAGCGTTTTTGCTAAGTTGCCTGAGCTGGTCTTGATCTTGTAATCCTTCTGCCCTAGCCTCCCACATGAACTAGGACGAGAGATGTGAGACCCCAGGCCTAGCTTCCCAGTGCACTTTAGACACATAGTCCAGCTCTCTCTGGGACCACCACAGTGCCGAGAGGCTGCTCTCCTGGCTAATGCTAGTTTAGGTCGGGGCGTGTTACTCATGCTAACTAACTTACTGTTCCTTTCCTTCCCTCCTGGACCACCGCTGTCCTTTTCAGGAGACCTGTGCCAGGATTCTCCTCTATCGTGGAGCAAACAAGGATGTGAAAAATAATAACGGACAGACACCCTTCCAGGTCTGGGCTTCGGAACTGAGGCAGGGGACACAAAGGACGAGGGGACAAGAGGAATGGCAGTGAGGAAAGCTGCAAGGGAGCATGGTCTGGGAGAAGGGACAAGGTTAGCTCAGTGGAGTGGCTTAGATGTTTCCTGTCTCTGCTCTCTGCTGAGCAGCGACCTCCCTGTCCCCCTCCTACAGGTGGCTGTGATTGCTGGGAATTTTGAGTTGGGGGAACTGATCCGTAACCATCGGGAACAGGATGTGGGTGAGTGAAAAAGAGCTGGGATGAAGGAGGAGCTGAGGGTTCATGTTGGGGTCACAGACTTGGTGGGCCGATTGAAGGGTGTCAGGGTGGGACACAGACTCCGCAAAGTTTCAAAACTGCCTGAGGAGGGGAGAGGAAATGACTCAGCACCGCCCCCCCTCCATTTCTAGTCTCCCGCCCCTCTTGCCCTCGCGGTCCCTCCCTGCTTCTGTTTCCCCATCCCACCTGCCTGGCCCTGACCGCCACTCCTCACTTTCAGTGCCCTTCCAGGAGTCCCCCAAGTATGCAGCCCGCCGTCGGGGACCCCCGGGTGCAGGGCTGACTGTACCCCCAGCACTGCTCCGAGCTAACAGCGACACAAGCATGGCGCTGCCTGATTGGATGGTGTTTTCGGCCCCAGGGGCCTCATCATCTGGGACCCCGGGCCCTACGTCAGGACCCCAGGGCCAGTCACAGCCCTCGGCCCCCAGCACTAAGCTCAGTAGTGGGACCCTCCGGAGCGCCAGCAGCCCCCGAGGTGCCCGGGCACGCTCCCCATCCCGAGGGAGACATCCTGAAGATACCAAGAGACAGCCTCGAGGCCGGCCCAGGTAGGCGGGACTCAGGTCCACAGCCGCCGGCCCAGCCCATTCTAGCACCCACAGTCAGCCCAGCTGCTCACCTCCTGTCCCAAGGGTGGCGGTCCCCTACACACCTGTATCTCTCATTGTCTCATGGGTAAAATGACCATGTTAGGGGTGCCTGGCCTCACTGCTGGCATGGGCTGAGCGGGACACTAGAAGAAATAGCTTACAGCCTATGAGCACAGACAGATGGCAGCGGGCAAGAGGAGAGAGAAAAGAGCAGGAAGAGGGGGTTGGGGTAGGTAGGGGCTTTGGGAATAATGTTCAAGGCTGTTCAGGAGTTCAGGGAGAGGAAGCTGAGAGCCAAGGGAGCAGGAGAGGGGACCGTTCTTTGGTAAGAATGCCAGGGAGAGAGGGAGGCCCACGAGGTGTGCCCCTGGAGAAGGCTAGGAGCAGTTGGCCGCGGCCTTGGACCTGCCCCAGGAGGAAGCTAGGAGTCTCTGAAGGAAAGCTCAAGAGCTGGAGGATGTACCGGCACAGGTTCAGGAAGCTGAATCGGGCTGCCTGTGCAGACCGTGGGAGGGGTGGAACTAGGAGTCTGAAGACAGGAGATGGGGTTCAGCTGGTCTCCCAAGGATACCAGAACTTGGAAAAGCGGTACCTGCCCCTGCCCTGACTGTCCCCAGAAATGCCCTCTACTCTCCCTGCCTCTCACCACTTCTATGTTTGCAGCTCCAGCGGGACACCCCGAGAAGGGCCGGCTGGGGGAACTGGGGGCTCTGGGGGCCCTGGGGGCTCCCTGGGCAGCAGAGGCAGACGTAGGAAGCTCTATTCAGCGGTACCCGGACGCTCCTTCATGGCGGTGAAGTCATACCAGGCTCAAGGAGAAGGGGAGATTTCTCTGAGTAAAGGCGAAAAGATCAAAGGTGACAGGGCGTGGCTGGGTGGGTACAGGGTGAAGGGACTCTCTCGCTGGGGACATGAGAGAGCCCTGAGAGGTCCCTCTGGCTTGGAGGAGAGGAAGGCACTGTATGGGACAGTGTCGGGAGGAAGAGACTAACTGAGCTTTGGAAGAACATTGATTGACATGTGGTGGGCCTCATGGGAACTTCTTGGGTTTTTTTTCTTCTTTTTGTGTGTATGTATGTTTATGGTGTGTGGTCTTGCATGTGTGCAAGAGTGTTTGAATGTGTGTTGGCACATGTACGTACTGGTGTTTGTGCACATGTGTAGTGTGTATGTCGAGGCCCGAGGCTGATATTGGGTGCCTTCCTCAATCCCCTCTCCACATTGTTTTCTTGGGATAGAGTCTCTCACTAAACTCAGACAGGCTGGCTACCCAGCAAGCTCCAAGAACCCACTATCTCTGCTTCCTGTTCTGGGGCTTACAGACACCCACAACTGTTCCTGGCATTTTATTTGGGTGCTGGGGATCCAAACTCAGGTCCTTGTGCTTACACAGCAGGCAGTTTACCAACGGGACCATTTTCTAGGCTCCTGGAACTTTTCTTCTTGAGGCAGGGTCTCATGTTTCCCAAGATCACCTCAAACTCACTTAGTAGCTCAGGTGCACCTTGAGCTTCTGGTTATCCTGCCTCCACCTTCTGAGTGCTGGGACTACAAGTGACCGTGCCCAGCCGTCTCTCAGAAGGACAGTGGCTGTGGCCCACAGGATGCGGCCTTCACAGCATGGGCAGTGTGCCTTCCTGGATAAATGGGCACCTGGACGTAGGGAACCGTGTTGATGGGAATATGGTTCATATCAAACAGAGGATAATTTTCTGCCGTATTCTTATCTACCCAGAAGCCCTCAGTGCAGCATCTGAGCAGCAGGCTGTCTGAGCTCAAATCCTGGCCCACCACCTCTTAGAGGAAAGAGTTCTAGAAACCAACCTCTCTGAGCCCTGGTCTCACTGTCTTTAAAGCAAGACTCTAGGGAGAATCATTTAAGTCACTAAGTCTCTTAGGCCAGTCTTTGGATGCTGTAAATGCCACATAAAAGGCATCTTTCCTTCTCATGACCACTTAGAGAAAGACCAGTGATGGCTGGACAAGCATCCTTTCAGGGGACATAGATATGAGGAAGATTTCGAAGCTTGTTCAGATGTTTGCACCCAGAGAGTTGGATCTTAGGCAAGGTTAGGGAGGTCTGTGTGTGTGTGATAAGTATCTATTATCCATCATGTATGTGTATAACATGTAACTTTTAATCTAGCCTGCAATCTATTAGCTGTATCTGTATCATGTATCGTGTGTCTATCTATTTGTCTATCATCTGTATATCTATCAATCCATTTATCTAGCAATCTATGTATCTATCAATCTTGAGGTAGGGTATCACGCTGTAGCCCAGCGTAGTCTTGAACTCATTCTCTAGCCAAGACTTGCCTTACCTATCAGCAGTCTTCTTGCCTCCACCCCCAAGTGCTGGGGTGATATACATGAACCAGCATGTTTTGGTTTCTAACACTCTGTACCATTTATGTAGAATATCCTTCCATGGTCTCTTTGTGTTCTCAGCTATTAGGGTGTCTCAAGTTTCAGGGATATGTGGATGTCTTGTTCATTATTCAGTTCACTGTTTCCGTCCATCCCCCCGTTTTAAGAGGTATTTACTTGTTTATGTGTGTGTGTGTGTGTGTGTGTGTGTGTGTGTGTAGGAATATACATGGTGCCTATGCCTGTGTGAGTATGGAGCCATTGTCTGCCTATTTCTTTGAGGCAGAGACTAGGTTGAAAGCCAGCAAGCCCCAGCGATCCCTCTATCTCTACCCACCTTAGAACTGGGACTGTAGGCATGCGTGGGACACCCAGTTTGTTACATGGGTTCTAGGTCCTGAACTCTGGTCCTAACGATTGCACACAAGTGCTCTTAACCACTGAGCCATCTCTCCAGCCCTACTTCCATTTGAGAGTTTGTGTAGAGGTTCTGGCAGGGCGTGCAAATACTCACATACCCTTGCGTGAAGACAGGTTCTCCTCTACGGGAAAAGGTCGTTCTCTTAGACTGAGCGAGTGCACATTTCAGGAGGGATGCATGTGAGTGGTGAGGGAGGAAGGGGACACCTGGCCTGCCATCCCAGCCAGCCAGATCATCCAAATCAACCCTGGAAGCCAATCCTTCACATCCACCTCCACTATTTTATTTTAAATCTTGATTTATTTTTAGTTTATATGTATGTATGATTCGTCTGCATAAATGTATGTCCCATGTGCATGCCCAGTGCTACGGAAGTGAAAAGAGGACATAAGATCCCCAAGAACTGGAATCACCATTGGTTGTGAGTCGCTGTGTGGATGCTGAGACTAGAACCCGGGTCCTTTGCAAGAGCAGTCAGTGCTCTTAACCTCTGAGCCAACTCTCCAACCCCCACATCCCTGTATGTACTATGTAGCCCTTGCCAACCTGGTACTCACTGTTGTAGACCAGGTTGTCCTTAGACTTTACAGTAATCCTCCTGTATCTGCCTCTGGAGTGCCAGGGATAAAGTCATATGCTCCCATGCCCGGCCTCTTCTGTCCCCATGATCAGTATTCCACTTGGAAGTTCCTCCACGGGCTGCTGGTGTGGAAGCTTCCCCAGGGCAGGAACTCCATGGCTGTGTCCAGCTGATGTCTCGGCACCTGACACTTGATCAGCACTCGTTTGTCTTGTAAGCAAACGATTGCTCTCAAGCCCAAGCAGCCAGGCATGGCAGAACCAACCGAGAGCCCAGCTCCCTGAATGCCCTGTTGTCTGCTTGCATCTAT
The DNA here is from genome assembly GCF_037038515.1 of Microtus pennsylvanicus. Lineage (NCBI taxonomy): Eukaryota > Metazoa > Chordata > Mammalia > Rodentia > Cricetidae > Microtus > Microtus pennsylvanicus. Next base: position 2,306,236 of record NC_134596.1, read on the forward strand.
GACCTGGGCTTTCTCTCATGTTATTGCCTCTTATCCCTGGGAGAGCTTCATGGTGATACCTAGTGTCATCTGAGCTCTGGTGGAGGCTTTTCAAGTGTGGTCCTCAGCATCTTTGAGTGTGTGTGCGTGCGTGTGTGTGTGCGTGCATGTGTGTGTGTGTGTGTGCGTGTGTGCGTGCATGCGTGCGTGCGTGCGTGTGTGCGTGCGTGCGTGTGTGTGTGGTACGTAGTTATGCGTACAGTTGAGTGCTTATGTGGAAACCAGAAGTCAACCTTGGGTGGTGTTCCTCAAGACCAATCCTCCTTGCTTTTTTGAGACAGGGACTCTCACTACCCTGGCACTTACCAAGTAGGCTAGGCTCACTGGCCAGCAATCCCCAGGGATCTGCTTGTCTCTACCGTCCCACAGTGAGATTATGGTGTGCGCTACTATGTCCAGCTTTCTCTGTGGGCTCTGGAGGATTGAACTTGTGTTCTCATGCTTGTGAGGCAGGCAGTTCATCTACTAAACCATATTCCAGATCCTCAGTCGTGTTCAGTAGTTGGAATTGAAGTGAGGAGGCAAGCATCCCATCGTTAAGTTTAGCACCCCAGCACCTCCTTAGGGGATTCTAGGCAGGGGCTCTATCACTGAGCAACACCTCAGTCCTCCACTGCGGGATTCTAGGCAGCGCCCTACTGCTAAGCCACTCCTAGCCCTTCTTTCATTTTTCATTCTGAGACAGGGTCTCACTAAGTCGCAGAGGTTGCTTTGAACTCACTGTGCAATCTAGGCGCATCCTGAGTTTGCCACCTTCCTGCCTCAGCCTTACAAGCAGCTAGGATAACAGCTGTGCTACCTGCCCCAGCTTGCCTTCAGATTTTTTTTTTCTAACCTAGAAAGAGTTGAGGACTGACTGAGAAGGGAAAACAGGTGAAGGACCAAGTACAGACAGAGTTGGGGGAAAATACTGAGATACAGAAAGGACAGTGTGTCTGTTGCTACTGGCAACAGTATTGAGATCCTTGGATGGGAATTCAGGCACACACTAGCCACTCAACGCTTTATTCTTGCAACCACACAGGCTTGTGTTCCAATTCTGCCGCGACAGTAACCAGCCTTGTGACCTTGGGCAGATGGCAAGTGGCATTAGCTCTCTGAGCTTCTTTGTCACTATAATAGGAATAGAAAAAGTGTCCCCTCTCGAGTTCTAGCCTGGAGCGAGAGCCCAGTCTCCTAGCCGTCTCTCTCTGCTTCAACACCAGGCAGGGAACAGGATGAGAGCAGGCTGGTCTGCCAAAGGACTGAGAGTTACCAATGCCTACCACTGTGGGTGGGGAGGGAGGGATGGCAAGATACGTCTTCAGAGCAGCTCTCTGAGCTACAGGACTTTGGAGGGTTAAGGGTACACCCAGGTAGGCTGTGGGTGGTAACTAGAAGATACAAGAACCAAGGGTGGACCTAGTCAGGGAGGACTGTGCCACAGAATCCAGTCTGTTCCCCAGGCCTACCTGATATGCTCCTCTGGTGTAGAAAGCTCACATGCAAGAATGTCCCATCTTGGTTCTCCATTGTGCTCACCCCCATTTCTTGGACCCTCTGTTTTTGGTTTTGAGGCAAGGTCTCTTGTTTAAGGCTGGCTTTGAACTCTCTAGGCTCTAAGAACCCCTCTGGGTTTATAGATGTTCTGTCCCAGCTCTGTTCTGTTGGGGTTTTGGGTGTGATATGGTAGGTGCGCACTGTGTCCAGGTGCACATGTGCAGAGGCCAGAGGAGGGCTCGGGTGTTCTGCTGAGTCGCTCTCTGCTTTATCCCTAAAGGTGGGGTCTCTCACTGCTCTTGGAGCTAGGCTAGTAGAATGCAGGCCCCAGTGGCCCTCCTGCTTCCTAACAGCAGTGTTAAAGGTCTGTGTGTGGTTTCAACATGGATCCAAACTCTGGTCCTTCAGGTTGAATAGTAAGCATCTTACCCACTGAGTCATCTCATTACCCCCTACACCTAAGTTTTTGTTGTGATTTTTGATAAGGTCTTGTGATATAGCCCAGGCAAGCCTTGAATTCACACAAATCCTGCACAAGCTATTTTTTTAAATATTTTTATTTTACTTTATGTCTGTGATCATTTTGCCCGCATGTATGTCTGTACAACACTTGTGTGCTCCTGGAACTGGAGTTACAGACAGTTATGAGCTGCCTTGTGGGTGCTGGGAATTGAACCTGGGTCCTCTGGAAAAACAGTAGTCAGTGCTCTCAACCTCTGAGCCATCTCTCCCTCCCCATGCCTCAAATATATCTTAAGGACATCTTTGGGTGTTAGAATAACAGGACAGGGTGCACCAGCTATGTTGGGAGCAAAAAGGAAGCCTAGAAACATCAAGGAGGTGTCCAGTTGCTAGAGGATTTAGCATGCACAAAGCCCTGGGTTCAATCCCCAGCACCACATAAACTGGATTTGCTGGTACACACCTCTCATCCTAGCACTGAGGAGGCCAAGAGAAGAGAATCGCTATACAGTGAGTTCGAGGCAAAATATAGTGGGGTTGGGGGGGGGGGAGATGGAAAGAAGAGAGGAGAAAGAAAAAGAAGAAGGAAAGAAAGCTCAAGACATTTCCCTGTCCCCTGTCCCCACTGTCCTATCCAGTGCTCAGCATCGGGGAAGGAGGCTTCTGGGAAGGCCAGGTCAAAGGTCGAGTTGGCTGGTTCCCCTCTGACTGCCTAGAAGAGGTGGCAAATCGCTCCCAGGAAGGAAGACAAGGTAACCAGGAATGGTCTCCCTCACACCCTACAACCTTTCTGCCCTTACTGCCCCTCCTGCCCCAGCTGATGGGGTGCAGGAGTCTGGGGGTAGGCTTGAGTTTGCTGTTTACAAAGTCAGGAACCATGGTATTTTGTCCCCGCAGAAAGCCGAAGTGACAAGGCAAAGAGACTCTTCAGGCATTACACAGTGGGCTCCTACGACAGCTTCGATGCCCCAAGGTAAATGTCCTCACACCCTTAGGTCCCCACCGCTCCTAGCTCCCTTTACATTCCCCACTTTAAGGCCTCTTTCTCATCTTGGTCAACTTGAAAGTTCAGAAAAGGCAGAATTCTGTTCATGAACAGCCCAATCGTAAATCCGCCCCTGGCAGCCACTGGGACCATCTAGTTTGGGGATACCCAAAACATGGGTTGGGGTATCTTGGGGCCCTGGGTTCTTGTGTGGGGGCTAGTTAGCAGTCCTGGTCTCCTTCCTGTTTCCCTGTGTGTAGTCCCATACTGTAGACATATGTACATCCTATGTGTTATACGGTGTGTGGGGGGTGGAACCAGCAGGACCCCATGGGTGGGGACAGAGAGAGGGGCACACTGACACCTGTCCCCTCCTTGGCTGCTGGCTGACTTGCTTCTGAAGTCTGATCGATGGGATTGACTCAGGGAGGTGAGAGGGGCGGGGTAGGGTGGGGATTGAACCAGGATGGGGTGCTTGTATTTGGGGGATGAGAATGTGTGCATGACCCGAGCTGAGGAGTCCCCGCGTGTGGACGCTGTCTGTCTCTGCCAGTGTGCATGACACTTCCGCGTGCATGTGCAGGCAGAAGGCCCTGAGTTGGATATCACTGTGAATATACCCTAACCACGGCCATGCGCTGCAGTTCTCAATGCGCATGGGTGCATTGGTGTCAGTGTTGACGGCGTGGCTGGCTTTGCACATGTACGCCTCTCTGGCTGCGGCAAGCAAGCCCTGCCAGAGCTGACCATGTGCCTGCTCACACGTGAACAGGGGACAGATCTCTCTAGACACCCTGTGTTACTGTGTGTGTTTTTGCTGGCCCCGCTGTGTGTGTGTCTTCTCTATGACTGGTTCTTGGGTTCAGAACCTGGAATGCTGTGGGAGGGAAGGGCAGAGGAGGGGTGATTCCCTGGACACAGGGCTCTGCTCTGGGGAAGGGATGCCATAATGTACTGTCTGAAAGGTGACACCCTCCTCTGCCACCCCATCCCATCCCAACCCAGGGAAGGCTCTCCCTGTTATCATTATCCCTCCATTAAATGTGTCCAAACCTGTGTCTGTGTTCTGGCCAGTGGGGGAAGGTCTGGGTTGCGGGAGGAGAAAGGAATGATACCACGGGTGGGGGACAAGGTGGGGCTGGGTGCCAGCCACTCTGCGCCCCAGGGTCTGAGGCGAATCATCTTGTGCCTGTTCGCCTGGTACGTCTCTGGCTCTGGGCACTGGGTGAGTATGGAGGCTCCCTCTACCCCATGTCGGCCTCTGAGGGGCAGTTCTCCTGGGTCTGGGTCTTGGGGTGATGTCACTTGTTCCAAAGACTGATGCGGAGGGGTCTTTTTCAACCCCAGTTTCCATCCTCCCTTTCTTACTAATATCCTGTCTTGAAGCCTTACCATTCCTGTCCCTCTCCACGTCTCCTGGGGCTGAGATCCAAGTGCCCCTTCAGTACTGCCTTCGCTCTAATCTTCCTGACCCAGTCTGCGGTGACCTGGCTCACACTCTGCATCTTATTGTTGGTCCCCAGCATCCCAGCCAGAGCTGGGCCATGCTTGCTTGTGTACCTACCCCGTGGGGTGTGCCACCCTCTCTCCTCCTGCCTGGGGGAGGGGCTGTGAGGTGGGGAGTCCATGGTTCTGGTGAGTGGTGGTGTGTGTGTGTGTGTCCCTCACTACTCTCTGTTTCGGTGTTCTGGGTCCCAATTGAGTGTTTTAGGTCCCTCACCCCACCCCACCCCCTCACCCTGCCTTCTCTTACTATGTTGGGCATGACTTGTGTGTATGTCTGCGCTGAGGATGAGCTGTTTACCCTCTCTTGGGGAGGGGTCGGCCTCTTTCAACCTTGGGTGTCCCTTGCCCCGAAAGTGTGGGGCTGTCTGCCTGCTCGTCCCTGCACGCTGTGGCGAGGCGTCTTAAATGATGTGTGGCGCTGCGTCCTTCTCCCTGCGCTCCCGCTCTCTGGCTCGCTCTCTCTGCACCTGCGCGAGAGGACTCTGTAAAGGGGGAGGTATAGTGCGCGGGGGGGGGGGGGCAAACCGGAAGTGACTCCCTCCCCCTCCCCGAGTCTTACCCCTCCCCCTCCTCCCGCCAAAGGAGCCCCCGCGTTACCCTCCCCCGCCCGCCCCCCCACTCCGCCCGGCTGCCCGGCGCAGGACGCCAAGGGGTTAACGCGGGGCCGCGGCCGCCTCCGGAGCTGTCCGCGGTGCTGGAGCCTCAGCCATGCACTGTCCCCCACGCGCCCCCCGCAGCATGTGAGCCCCCCGGGGCTGCCCGCCCTCCCGAAGGGGGGTGCGCGCCCCCTCCTCCGGCCCCTCCCCCCTCCCGGCACGGGTCAGCATGAGGCGGGGCCTGGGGGCCCGGACACGGGGGTTCAGCCGAGCGGGGACGGGGACGCGGCGGCGGCGGCGACGGCGGCCGCGGTGGTGGCGGGGGCGGCCCGGATCGGGACCTGGGCCGGGGCCGGGGCCGCGGTGGCGATGGCTTTGTCTGCAGTCGGGGGTGGCCCCGGCGGGGGCGCCCTGCCCCAGCCGCCCCCTGCGCTCTCCTCCAGCTGGCCGGCGCTGGGGCCCCGGCGGCGCAGCGTCTGGTACATTTACAGGTAACGGCGCGCAACCCGCTCGTCCCTGGCACGACCCTCCGTGCGTTCAGGGCCCCCAGACCTGTCCACTTTCCTCTTCGCAGCCTCCCTTCTTTAGGCCTGAGCCCTCCCAGACCCTCTCTCAGGAGCTCAGCACCCGCCTCTCTTCCTCCTCCCTCCTTCCTGTGCCTCAGATGCTGCTCCAGGGCCTCCTGTGCTCTCCAAGACTTTTTGCCCACCCTCCAATGAAAAGAGCCCACTACAGCTAGACTCTGCAACCCACTCTTGCCCTTTCTGGCACCCCTAACTCCCCTACTCTAAGGAGCCCTTTCCCAGGATCCCCCCCCCAGATACCCCAGGCCCCCTAGCCCTCCAATCTTCCGCATCCCCGCCCCTCTTCCTAGAGTCAGCAAGTCCCCCCATTCATACCCCTGTCTCCCATTCACAGTCGGTCCCCCCACACACACACCTCCATCACACAGGCATCCCGCCCCCGGCCTTCCCTCCCCTCCTCTTTTCCGCTGCGTGTCACTGTGCGGCTGTGCGTGTGTCAATGATGTGTGTGCCTATGACCGCCTGCGTGTGTGTGAGGGCAGACAGAAATGGAGAGGCTGTGGGCTCCAAGCCCACCCCCCGCCTATGTCCATCTGTGTGTCCCTGCGTGGGGGGTGTCTGTCTCTGTGTGACTTAGAACCATAGCGAGGCTGTCTGGGGACTGTGTGCGTATGTGCGCCTATGTGTCTGTATGCGTGCGCGCACACGTGTGTGTGTGTGTGTGTGTGTGTGTGTGAGAGAGAGAGAGAGAGAGAGAGAGAGAGAGAGAGAGAGAGAGAGAGAGAGAGAGAGAATCTGTCCCAGAGACTGCGGCTGTGTTTCCCAACACCCAACCTCCTCTGCCTTGGCCTGCCCCCTCCTCCCCCGCACCCTCTCGTCAGTTTGCTCTTGTGTTTCTGTCCCCACGTACCCTGCTCCGTGCCCCCAGGAGTCTGTGCATGGGGAGGGACGACCCTGGAGCCCGAGGTTCTACCCTCTGCGGGGATGGGGGCACGTGGGCTGAACCTCGTCAAGCTTCTGCATGGGGCTCAGGCACCTGCCTGTGTGCTGCTCTCAGCATGGGGACAGGGGCCGACTTGCTTGCATGCGGGGGCCCTGTGCAGGCCGTGGAGAGGCCTGCCGAGATGGGAACGCAGGGAGGGAACTGAGGACCTGAGGGAACACTGTGGATGGCAGCCGGCTCCAGGCTGTTGCATCCTGAGTGGGCAAGAAGGACCTGGGGTGGGGGTGGGGAGCAGTCGCGCCGCAGTCTCCATGAGGGAACCAGACCTTCTCTGGGACACGGAGGGATGGCCTGGGGAAGGACATGGTGCCAGCTCCTGATGGGCAGGTAGTCCGCACCACATACAGTGGTGCTGTATGTGCACTGAAGGGGGGTGCGGGGAGGGGGCAAGTGCGGGTTTGCTGGACAGAGGGGAAATAAGATGTGTGGGTACTGAAAAGGGTTTGGATACTGGAGTTTGGGGGTGCTGAGTGCCAAGAAAGGTGCTGAGATGAGAATGGAAGACAGGCGGTAGGAAGAGGATTTGGGGGCGGGGACCGGGCACCAGAGCCTGGAGTTTGCAGCGAATGTGAGCAAAAGCGGCTGCTGGGAAAACCAACCTAGTCCGCGCTGTGGATACCCAAAGGAGAAAGAGCTTTCCATGGATGGCGGGGCAGGCAGTGTGAAAGGGATGTGGAGGCTGTAGGGGGATACCATGAGCTTATCTATATAGGAGGCAAGAGAATGTGGGGGCCCGAGGCCCAAGAATTTTGGAGAGGAGGCAGACAAGGGTGAGGAGATTGTAGAAATACAAAGAGGACCCTTGGAAGAAGGGATGAGCAGAGTGACTGGGAGCAGGGGTGATTTCCCGGTATATCCTAAGGACACCGTCAGACCGGCTGTCTGATGAGGTAGTTTGGGGAAACATGGGGATATAGCATGGTGCGGGGGGGGGGGGGGGGTAGAAGAGGGAGGAGGCAGAAAAGCAGGTACCACATCAGGCACAGGGCACACAAAGGTACAGAGACACTCTGCAGCATGCTGGGGTCCATGTGCCGGCGAGGAACAGATGGGAGTGCTGTGGGAATGGAGAGAATTGGGTGCTACTGGGACGTGTGGCTTTCAGGAAACCTAACTGGTGGTCTTGACCATTCTAGCTGGTGTGATCTTGAGCAGGCCCTTCTTCTGTGCCTCAGTTTACATAGTTTAAAGATGGGAACACTGGCAATCAACCCCACTCAGGAATGTTGTAGTGACTTAAATATTAATGACCTAAAAAGTGGTTGGCCATGCATGGTTCATAATGTATCACTTGTGTTACTGGCTGAAGTTAGGATAAACCCCAGAGACTGGAGGAGCAGTCCGGGGCTGTTTTAGTTAGGGTTTCTATTGCTGAAACAAACACCATGGCTGAAAAGCAAGTTGAGGAGGAAAGGGTTTATTTGGTTTATACTTCCACAACACTGTTCATCATAAGGAAGTCCAGACAAGAAGTCAACCAGGGAAGAGTCTTGGAGACAGGAGCTAATGCAGAGGCCATGGAGACTCGGTGCTTACTGGCTCTCTTCCCATGGCTTGCTCAGTCTGCTTTCTTATAGAACCCAGGACTTCCAGCTCAGATGTGGCACCACCCATAACAGGCTGGGCCCTCCCCCATCAGTCACTGATTAATAAAATGCCCTACAGCAGATCCTATGGAGGCATTTTCTCAGTTAAGGTTCGCTCCTCTCAGATAGCTCTAGTTTTTGTGTCAAGTTGACCTAAGGCCAGCCAGCATAAAGGTCACCTGATCAATTTTGGAAATGTGTGTCTGAGGTGTTTGGGTGGTGTGACATGTAAGAAATTCTAACTGCCGTCACCCGAATATTCTCTTAGGTATTGAAGATTTTTTTTATCAGCTAGGTATAGTGGCACACACCTTAAATTCCTAGCGCTTGGGAGGCAGAGGCAGGCAGATCCCTGTGAGTTTGAGGTCAGCCTGGTCTTCAGAATGAGCTCCAGGACAGCCAGGGCTACACAGTGAGACCCTGAATGGAGAACAAGCACACAACGTTACTGTGTGTCTCTGGAGAGTTTCTTAACCTTTCTGTGACTTACTTCCTTGCCTATAAAATGGAACTTAGTAGTGTTTAAGTCTTCTCCGTGGACTGGCTGTGAGGAGATACCCTGTGGGTCTGTTGTGAAGGGTTTTCAATGCTGCCTGGCCTGTAGTGAGCCGTGGCCTTGGGCATGTGAACAAGAGGCTCTGGTCTGAGGACAGGATACGGGAGGAGGTTTATGTGTCAAGCTGGGGCTGAAAGAGATTGCAGAGTTGGATGTGGTGGCTAACATACATTACTCCAACACTAGGGAGGCAGAAACAGGATTGGTGTGAGCTGTAGACTAGACTGGGCTGCAGAGAGAGGGGGGGGGAGGGAGAGAGAGAGAGAGAGAGAGAGAGAGAGAGAGAGAGAGAGAGAGAATGGGGAAAGGTGAGGGTAGCAAGCATGCATGAATGACTGAAGGTGACTTTGCCTTGGCGAGGTGTAAAGGGGCAGCATGAAGGGCATTGTTGCCTCATGGGGAATTTCTTGGCATGTGGAGAGAGTGTCAGAGTAGCAAGGACATAAGGGCTTAGAAAAGGTTGTCACCCTGTGTCGGGATGAGACTGCCACAGAATACAATAAGAGCCAACGTGCCCTGACCTCTGGGTTGTCCCCAGACTGTCCATTGGCCTCACCCTTCTAGCCTCCTTAGACCCATTTCTCTCATCCCCCCCTGCCCCTCCCCTTTCTTCAACCCTTCAATCTTCTCCCAGCACCTGCTTCATGCAGCTGCAAAGACTGCTGGGAGGAGGGAAAGGGAGGGCTGTGGGAGAGGAGGCGGGAGCCTGTGGACAGGCTTGTTGGCCTCTGGGGCAGCACAATGGCTGGGGTATGCCCCTGTGTGCATGCATGATGTGGGGCCCATTAAACACAAGGAAGGAGGCAGCACACAGGCATGTGCAGAACACCCACTGGTGTACAGGAGCATGGGTCTTTACTGTGGATGTCCACAGAGGGTACTGACGGGGTACGGTGGCACTAGAATACAGTAGGCACACAGTTAGGTGTTATCCCCATGAGCTGGGAGGTACTCAGAGGGCGTGTGATGGGAATACACTGATATCAAAGTGAGGGGAGTCAAAATCAGGGCATACTGGGATGTGTGGGGGTGTCACCGAAATATACTGGAGTACTTGTGGAGGGCTGTTAGCTGAATATGTGGGGGTAGGTAATTGGGGAACCCGCATGGATATTATTGGAGTGGCTGAAAGCCACACAGATCGCGCTGAGGTTTGGTGTGTGTGGAGGGGGTTCTGAGCGTTGCTGCAGAGAGAGAGGGAGCGTGGCGCTGGCCCTGGGTTCTAGATGCTAACAAAGAGGCGCTGCAGTGCGTGTGTTCTGGAGTGTTCTGAGAGGAGCTGGCTTGAGGTAGAGCAGCAGTTCAGGTGTTCCTGTCGTACACTGGGATGAGCAGGCGGGGAGGGTGTGGAGTGGGGTGTAGTGGTGATCCAGGACTGAGGCTGTGCTGCAGCCAATCTGAGAAAGCAGGAAAGCAGGTGCTATGATTGGAATTTTATCCATTTCCTGTGTTTGTATCCTACTAAGATGTTCTGGTGAGATATACGGCTTTAGAATTAACACCATATTCAGGGGGAGTTGGTGTTTACTTTTTCCAGGGCCTTTGTACATGCTAAGAGGTGCTCTACTGTTGATCCATACCCTAGCAAATGTTCTAGGAAGAAGCCTCCAGCCCCTCGCTGGGGGATTCTAGGCAGATGCTCTACCTCTGAGCCACACCCCAGCCTCTCGCTGGGGGATTCTAGGCAGATGCTCTACCTCTGAGCCACACCCCAGCCCCCCCCCCACTGGGGGATTCTAGGCAGGGGCTCTAGCACTGAGCCACACCCTTGTCCCCCACTGCGGGGAGGAGTTCTAGGCAGATGCTCTAGCACTGAGCCACACCCCAGCCCCTCACTTGGGGGGTTCTAGGCAGGTGCTCTAGCACTGAGCCACACCCCTAGCTCTCTTTTCACACGATGTCTTCAGACAGAGCCTCACTAAGTTACTCGGGCTGATCTTGAGCTTTTGCTCCTCCTCTCTCAGCAGCCTCCCCCAGTAGCTGGGATGACAGGCTTGCATCATCAAGACTGGTAGTTGGTGTGTGACCAGAGTGTCCCGACAGCCTATGTGTAACACACTGGACACTTCTCAAGGGATGCAGCAGTCAGAACTGTCCATCGGAACTTTCAGTAACGGACAGGAGTGTTCTGTGTCATCAGGGACACCACATGGCCGCCGCAACTGAGGAACTGACACTTGAAAATAGTCCTATGCAGCTAGAGGCTGCCATACTGGACAGGGCAAAGTAAACATTGTTTCAGTCTGTCCTCTGGAGGCCTTCCTGTAGTAAAAGAGATGAGGTGTGTTAGTACATTCGCCTCTTGGCTTAGCACCTTGGCCTATGACATGGTGTGGGCCCTGTGCCCTACCCTGTGTGTGTAGTACGACTCTGGATGTCTCACAGTCTCCTCAGCCAGGCCCTCAGGACAGACTTGGTAACTGAAGCACAGAAGGTTAAAGTCATAGGTTCAAGGTCACAGACAGGACACTGCCAGCCAGCACCCATTCAGGGCTGTGATCATTCACAGCCTCTTCTGCCCACCCCACTGGGTGCCTGGTGCGCTGTGGGCTCGGTAACAGCTCTGCTGAGTGGATGGGTGGATGGATTCACGGAAGGATGAATGAGGAAAGAGTGGGTGGAAACCGGAGCACCCCGGGCTTTGAGGGGGTGTCTGGAGCATAAGTACAGACTGGATGGAGGTGGGGAACTGCAGTGAATGGTCTCCACGCAGAGCCTGGGGCACCCTGTGACTGGGTGGGGCACCAACTCTGTGCCTCATGAGTTCTTCTCCACCCCCCATCCCTTCCTCCTGCCTCCTGCCAGTGATTACATCATCAAGGAGAAGACAGTCTTACTGCAGAAGAAGGACAGTGAGGGGTTCGGGTTCGTGCTACGGGGGGCCAAGGGTGAGTGCTGGCCGGGGAGGGGATGGGAGATCCTCTCTGACCCAAGCAGTAGGGCCTGGATAGGGAGGACGGAAAAAGAGAAGGGACCCCCCCCTACACACACACCCTAAAGCCCACCCATTGCCCCACCCTGGGGTGCTGGTCCCTCAGCTCGAGTGAGTCCACTGTGACTTGGTCTGAGCCCCATCCCCTGCTCGGCCTCTCCACCCCCTCCCCTCCGACCCCGCCGGCTCCTCCCCGTCTGCAGCGCAGACCCCCATCGAGGAATTCACCCCCACCCCGGCCTTCCCGGCGCTGCAGTACCTCGAGTCTGTGGACGAGGGTGGCGTGGCATGGCGGGCTGGACTACGAATGGGAGACTTCCTCATCGAGGTGAGCGCCAGCCACACTGTCCTTCTGGGGACCCTGGGGACAGCAACTCTCCCTGGACCATTGAGAGGTGCCCACACCAGAGTGGTGGCTCACACCAGTCATCCCAGCTAGCCATCTCAGGGAAATTGCCATTACCACTAGTTCAAGGCCAGCCTGGGCTACCTAGTGAGTTCCAAGTCAGCCTGGGCCACAGAGTAAAACTGTACCCAAAAAAAAAATAAAAAATAAAAATGAAGTATCATAGAATTGTCCCCCAACATATGCAGTACAGGGATATGAAGGGTGTGCAGGTCAGCCCATTCCTGGGGACACGAGAATTACAGGGATGAGAAAGGGTGGGGTAGAAGGTCCCTCGGTCGGGCACTCAGGAGCTGAAGGTCTTCTACCCTCTCCTTCACAACACAGGTGAATGGGCAGAACGTAGTGAAGGTTGGCCACCGGCAGGTAGTCAACATGATCCGCCAGGGAGGCAACACGCTGATGGTCAAGGTGGTCATGGTGACCAGACACCCAGACATGGACGAGGCTGTCCACAAGAAAGGTACTTCTTCACCGCCGTCACCGTCGCTGTCGTGGAGAGCTGGCCTGGTACACACAGAGCCCTGGGCTCCAGCCCCAAGGCTGCAGGGAGGGACATTATGGTGCCCACCTGCAATCTCAGCACCCGGGAGGTAGAGGCAGGAGGATCAGAAGGAGGAGGCCATCCTGGGCTACTTAATGAGTTTGAGTTAGTCTAGGCTACGTGATACTTTGTATCAAAACAAAGGGGCGTCTCCAGCCACCAAATTAAGACTCTTAGGGTCACTCCTCAACCCCCCACAAGGCTCTCCTTCCCCCTCAAGGCCTGCCTGTTCATAACCTTTCTGGGGAGAAACTGAGGCAGAGAGGGCTCAGCGTGCTGGGGTGCTGTTCTCAGAGTTCTGGAAGCACAGTGGAAGGAATGGGTGTCGAGGGGTCTTCTCCCTGCAACTCTGACACCTCCCGCCCACCCCCACCTTTCCAGCATCCCAGCAAGCTAAGCGGCTCCCGCCCCCAGCCATCTCCCTGCGTTCCAAGTCTATGACCTCAGAGCTGGAGGAAATGGGTGAGCCTGTGGGGCTGCCGGGGCTGAGGGCCAGGGGCGGCCAGGGGCAAGGGGCTGGACCACCCTTGACTTTGTCAGTGTTGTTAGTCACGAGGGGTCCTCGTCCTCCTCCTGTCCCGCCCCCCCTCCATGTCCTTGGGCCAGGTTCTGTGGCCTGCCTGTGTGTCACTGGGGAGTTTTTGAGTCTCCCCCCTGCCCTCTTGTATCTCTGTTTCTCTGTCCTGGGTCTCTGGGGGTCTATATGTGTCCCCCTACCATGGGCCACTCTCCTTTTGTCCCCTACCCTTTCTTCTACTGTCTCTCTCGACCAACAGAGGAAGGTTAGCGACTCCTAGCAGGCAGAATATCATGACCTGGGGTGGGTCTCATTTTCCTCTGACCTGGGGCCAGTTGGGCAGATGACTGACTATCCCGCTACCGGGTCCTTAGGGAGGTGGGCATTCCAAAAAGGGGTCCCTCACCTCCCCCTGATGTCCTAACTCTTGGCTCCTCTGCTGTCTACCCCCGGGCTAGTCTCCCCCTGGAAGAAGAAAATTGGTGAGTGGGTTCAGGTCTGGTGGGAGGGGCCCAGTCTCCTGACCCCAGCGGCGGATTCACCCTTCCCTTGACCCCAGCCCCTCACTGCCCCCACCTGGTGTTGGCCACACCTGCTGGTCCACACCTGCTGGCCATGCCCTCTGCAGGGGTACCCTTGAGCTTCATCCCTCTCCTTTGCCCACAGAATATGAACAACAGCCGGCACCAGTGCCCAGCATGGAGAAAAAACGGACCGTGTATCAGATGGCACTCAGTAAGATGTCACAGGATGGCTCCCTGATGCCAGATCCCTCCTCCCAGCCTTTGAGGATGCTGCATGCATTCGGGCCCTCCTCCCTGGGTGCCCCTCAGACACCTGGGAGCTAAACACTTGGGGCCCTGGAAACCCCGGTTACATCATTGTGTTACCCACTCTCCTGTGCCTTGTCATCACTGGGCCCTGCCTGCTGGACTGGGAGGTGTTCCCAGAGACAGGACTAGGACCACAAGAGCCCCAGGCGGCCCGGTCTCTGTGGTAGTCCACTTGCATTGTCTCTTTGACTGTCTTCACTCCCCGCAGACAAACTGGATGAGATCTTGGCCGCTGCTCAGCAGACCATCAGTGCAAGCGAGAGTCCTGGGCCTGGTGGCCTTGCGTCCCTGGGCAAGCACCGGCCCAAAGGGTTCTTTGCCACTGAGGTAGGTACCCTGGTGTGAGAAGGAAACTGAGGGACTCGCGTGCAGGTTTTAAGACGCCCAAGTGTCTTCATGTGAGCTCCACACTCGTCCTGAGAAGTACCACACTTCCTTCCTCCTCTCTCATCTCCCTCCATTCTTGACCATTCTGCTTCTCATGTTAAGTCTCCTCCGCCCTTTCCTGCCCATTTTAGGGACCTCACGTAAGACAAAGTAATGCTATAGAGATGTAGCATGATGGTTCATGCCCATCATCCCAGATCCTGAGAAACTGAGTCAGGAGGGTTGCTGTAAGTTTGAGACCAGCCTGAGCTACATAGGGAAATCTTGTCTCCAGATTCAAAAAAAAAAGAAGAAGAAAATGATGTCATAGTTATATATCCTCAGCATAATCCTAAATGTTCAACAGATGTTAGATGGCTATTAAAATATTGATGCCAGGACTGGAGAGACAGCTCAGGGGTTGAGAGTATATATTGTTCTTGCAGAAGGCTGGTGTTCAGTTCCCAGAATCCCCTGGAGCCGCTGACAACTGCCTATAACCCCAGCTCCAGGAGCTCTGATGCCCTCTCCTGCCCGCCCAGGGCACAGCACAATCCACGTGCAGAGTCCCACATGCAGACACATGGACACACACATGATGTTTTAAAAATAGAGTTGAGAGTGATTGAAGAAGACACCTAAATCTAACCTACACACACACACACACACACACACACACACACACACACTGTGAACAATGGCTCTCCACC
This sequence comes from Microtus pennsylvanicus, assembly GCF_037038515.1. Lineage (NCBI taxonomy): Eukaryota > Metazoa > Chordata > Mammalia > Rodentia > Cricetidae > Microtus > Microtus pennsylvanicus. Next base: position 2,321,280 of record NC_134596.1, read on the forward strand.
TGCCCTTCCCCACAGATAAAGGCTGGTCTGTATCAAGTACTTGTTCAACAAATTTCAGATACGGTGCTCCACACAGATACCTCATGCCTGCCTTAGAATCTCCCTGTGAGGGATGCTGCAGTGGTTAGCGCGGGTACGGTACCTCATGCCTGCCTTAGAATCTCCTTGTAAGGGATGCTGCCGCGCGGTTAGCGTGTTACAGGTGATCCTCGTTCCTGCCTTAGAATCTCCTTGTGAGGGATGCTGCCACGCGGTTAGCGTGTTACAGGTGATCCTCATTCCTGCCTTAGAATCTCCCTGTGAGGGATGCTGCAGTGGTTAGCGCGGTACAGATGTGGAGCCTGGGCTCTTCTTCCCGGACCCTGCTGGCTCTGCCCCATGGGTTTGGCCCTCTTACACCAACACAGGCACACCAGACAAACCTGTGTGTCCACACCGCCTGGCATCTCTCTATGCCTTCTGCCTGCCACAGCTCTGTCCTCAGGTGAGCCCAGGGTCTGCTTGGCAGACTGGTGTGGGCTCCTCAGCTCTGCTTACTGCATCTCTGTCTTAGAGCAATGCTCATAGAGACCACCTGTGACATAGACGAAAGCCAGTCCCCGAAATAGCTGTTCTGTGGGGCTGAACCTAGGGTCTCCTGCATTTGACCACTGAGACATACCTTCAGCTCCGTCACTGGGGGTCCTAAAAAGGGCTTTACCACTGGACCGTGCTCCTGGTCCCTCACCGAGGAGATTCTAGGCCAGCAGTTCTCAATGTGTGGATCAGGATCCCTTTTATCAGACATTCTGCGTATCAGATATTTATATAACATTCATAACAGTAGCAAAATCACAGTTATGAAGTAGCAATGAAAATAATTTTACAGTTGGGGTCACCGCAGCTTGAGGAACTGTATTAAAGGGTCTCAGTGTTAGGAAGGTTGAGAACCACTGTTATAGGCAGAAGATTTATCACTCAGCTACTCCCAGCCCCCCACTGGGGGATTCGAGGCAGTGATTTCTCTACTGTGCCACACCCCAGCCCCTCACTGGGGGATTCAAGGCAGTGACTTCTCTACTGAGCCACACCCCAGCCCCTCACTGGGGGATTCGAGGCAGTGACTTCTCTACTGAGCCACACCCCCAGCCCCTCACTGGTGGGTGCTATGTAAATACTGTAAATGCTACCTCTCCAACCTTCAAAATAAGTTTTAAGTGAATTTTGAAGTCAGAAAAAGTGGCTCACACCTATAATCCAAGCCTTCCAGAGACTGAGGCAGGAGGATTGCCATGAGTTTTAAGGACCAACCTGTCCTACCAAGTGAGACCAACTCAGAAAACCGAAGGATGAAACAGACTAGTTGCTACAGCATGTGCTGCGCTGTGGCACCTAGGTGCTCTAGCTGCAAAGTCCGCAGCAGTATAAACACTGTAGAAATGAGCCACTGCCTGATGGGGTTGGAAATCTCTGCAAACTCTTGAGGCGGGGGGTGCGGCCAGCCATCTCAGCGAGACTGGCCCGCTACCTTAGCTTTAAGGGAGAAGAGGGCTGAGTTTTCCACTGGATGATGTGAAGACAGGTTGTCGTTTGTTCCCTCGGACCACACACTCCAACCCCAGAGAGCCTGCACTTTTTTGCAGAGGCAGGGAGCAGGTTTTGCAGCCAGACTCCTGAAATTCCCAGTCTAGTGGGCCCTTCTCTGCCTAGCAGAGTGTCCTGCAGGCCCTGCCCTCCCGTCATGCCTGTCCTTGGTTTCTTAGGATGTCCGAAAGGTCTGCAGTTGTTAGGGTGGGTGATTGCTGTGCTGTTCTGCCGCACAAGGTCAGAGCAGGAAAAAAGGGGGAGCTGGGTGTGCACCCGGTGGACAAGTGAACACCCAGCAGGAGCAAGGCCCTATGTTCAGGCGGCAGCACCAAGAGAAAGGAGGTGGCAGGCAGGAAGAGTGTGGGTGAAAGGAGCGGAGAATTGATGGGGACGGGAGGCAGACAGGGAAGGGAGTCAGAGGGCACAGGTCTTTCAGCCAGGCTGCGTTCTCCCTGTGTGACTTTGAACCACACCATCTCATCCCCAGCATTTGTTTCCTGACCGGTAGCATTTTGAAGCTTGCTGCACTCAGGAGGTCAAGTGAGGTCAGCTCCTGTCCTGCAGGGCTCTCCAAAACAGCAGTCTTCCTCTGTGGCCTGGTGCCAGCACCCTCTGATCTCACTCCAGCACATCCCTTCTGAGCCGCAGGGTCCCAAACTGTCACCTGACAGCCCATCTCTTGTACGTGTGCTCATGTGTGTGCGAGCGCAGACTTTGGTGTCCCCCGTCTTGTTTGCTGAGGTCTCCTGCTGCACCTGGAGGTCACTGATGAGGCTAGCCTGGCTTGTCAGCAGGTCCCAGAGAGCCATGTGTCCTCCCACTCAGGGCTGTGATTCCAGGGGCAAGCCACCACTCCAGGCCTTTCCTGCAGGGTCACGGCAAGCATTTTACCAACTGAGCCATTCCCCAGCCTCAGCTCTTAAGTGTTAATACATCTATCCCTTTCTTGTTAACCATCTAGCTGGTGCTTGAACAAATCTAAAGACAGGAACTCACACGTCCTATTGTAGCTTCTCCCCGTGTGGACAGACTTCTAGAGAGCTCTTCCTTACATGGCCCCCAAATCTACCTTCCCTGAACCTTCAGTGAACCTTTTCGTCATGGTCTTCTCTGACAAGTTTCCTTGGAGAGGAGAAAAGATCACCTCAATTTTCTAGATGACAGACGGATGTTAGGGAATTGAATTCGCTTGCTCAGGCCTCTTGGAAATGTCTATCCAATCCGAGCAGAGCTCTGTTGAGACTGGCCCCACTCTTTAGCTAACCCAAGCAGGCAGGGGTGCTTTTTTCCCAATATTGCTTTAAGCATGTGTGTGGATGTTTACTAGGTGTGTGTATGCATGGGGGGTTATATATTGGGTGTGCATAGGTATATGGTGTAGGCATGTGGTGTGTGGTATATGTATGTGCATAGTCTATGTGTACAGTGTGTGTGGTGTATTTATGGTGTGTTGCATGGTGTGTGTATATGTGTATGGTAATATGTGGTAGGTGTGTATATGTGTATGGTATATGTATATGTGTATGGTATATGGTGTGTATATATGTGTATGATATATGGTGTGTATATATGTGAATGGTATATGTGGTAGGTATGTATATGTGTATGGTATATGTATATGTGTATGGTATATGGTGTGTATATATGTGTATGATATATGGTGTGTATATATGTGTATGGTATATGTGGTAGGTGTGTATATGTGTGTGGTATATGGTATGTGTATATGTGTATGGTATATGGTGTGTATATATGTGTATGGTATATGTGGTAGGTGTGTATATGTGTATGGTATGTGTATATGTGTATGGTATATGGTGTGTATATATGTGTATGGTATATGTGGTAGGTGTGTATGGTATATGTGGTAGGTGTGTATGGTATATGTGGTAGGTGTGTATGGTATATGTGGTAGGTGTGTATGGTATATGTGGTAGGTGTGTATGGTATATGTGGTAGGTGTGTATGGTATATGTATATGTGTATGGTATATGGTGTGTATATATGTGTATGGTATATGTGGTAGGTGTGTATATGTGTATGGTATATGTGGTAGGTGTGTATGGTATATGTATATGTGTATGGTATATGGTGTGTATATATGTGTATGGTATATGTGGTAGGTGTGTATATGTGTATGGTATATGTGGTAGGTGTGTATGGTATATGTGGTAGGTGTGTATGGTATATGTATATGTGTATGGTATATGGTGTGTATATGTGTATGGTATATGTGGTAGGTGTGTATGATGTGGATGTGGTATGTATGTGTGTGGTGTGTGCTGTACAGTGTGTGTATTGTATGATGTTTGCATGATGTGATGGGTGAGGGTTGTATACGTGTGCTGGTGGTGGGCGGGGTGCATGGTTTTGTGTGTGTGTGTGGTGTGCATCGTGTAAGTGTGGCACATTCCAGGACCATGCAGGACGGGCACCTCCCTCCCTCCACCACCCTATCTTCTTCCTTTGAGACAGATTCTCACTGAACCAGAAGCTCAGTTTTGTCTAAATTGGCTGTCTGTCAAGATCTAGGAATCCATCTTTGCCCCCTCGCCACACCTGAGCCCCAGTGCTGGTATTACAGGCACGGGCAGCCAGGCCCAGAGTTTTATGTAGGTACTGGGGATTCAAACTCAGGACCCAATTGCAGAACAAGTGTTCTTACCCACTGAGGCATCTTCCCAGCCCCTCACCCATTGTTTTGACCTGAGCTTTTCCAAGCCAGAGTATTTTTTCTTGGTGTGCAGATCATGTCCTTTCCTCAGACTGGGCTCCCTTAGGAACCTGCTTTTCCCCCTGAAACCTTCTCTGGGGCTCTCATTACCTCGGTTCTCTTCAGTTCCAGGCTCTCTAACGCGACTTCGTCGTACTCCTGTTTCTGCTGTGACTCAGCCTCCCTTTTCGCCACCTCTCTCTCTTGTCACCCCTGTCCGGTCCCTGGGATCCCTGTGAGGAGCCTCTTTGTTGGTCTAATGGGATAACAGGCACTTACCCTGTTTCTGGGTTCCTGGGCCCTGTGGAAACAGCATCCTCCACAGGGCATCTGTCTTTCCAGGGCTGGGCAGCCATTTTTCTTGGGTGTTTGTTATTTTTCTGAGACAGCGGTCTTACGCTGTAGCTGACTGCCTGGAACTCACTCGTAGACCAGGCTAGTCTGGAATTCATGGTAATCCTCCTGCTTCTGCAGGCCTGGGAAGTTAGGTGTAAGTCAGCACACTGAACTCCCAGTTCTGCTGGCTAATTTGTTTACAGCTTGCCTTTCACGTCAGGACATCCTTGGTAGTGGAACGAATAAAACAAACATAGCAATAGGCAGTTCTAACCTAGTGGGCCAGATGGTGCCCTTGCGACCCAGGAGAGCCTTGAGTCTCCCAGGCCATCACTGCCCTCTGAGGTCTCCAGGACGATGGACATAGTCCACATGTTTTGTGTGGAATCACTATCACAGCCAGTGTGATGGGTGGGTGGAAAGTCAGATGGACAGAAAAATCTGCAGAGATGGAATGACAGACAGATGGACTGGTGAGTGGACAAGCAAAAATGACACAGGGAATGATGGACACAGGATCGGACAGACAAATTTTTCTTTAATTGGCCTGAGTGGGCCTGGAAAGATGGTTCAGTGACTGAGGGTTTGTTGTGTTGTCATGAGGATGGGAGTTTGGATCCCAGGCCCACATAGTCCGGCATCCCCCACATGTGCAACCCTAGCTCTGGTGCTCTTTCTGGCCTCTGAGCAGAGGAGTGTGTGAGCACCTGCACACACCGCACACGCGCGCACACACGCCACACAAACACGCACGTGCTCGCAGGCACGCACACACACCCCTATCACACACGCGTGCACACATATACACATGCACATACATGCACACACCATATGCATGCAAACACGCACGTGTGTGCACACACCCATGCACACATGCACACACATGTGCGCACATGCACACACCACACCACACACACACGCGCACATGCACACACCACACATACACACACGTGTGCACATGCACACACCACACACACATGCACACACCACACATGCACACACACATGCATACACACCCACCACACACACCCACATGCGCACACAAACATACACACACCACACACGCACACGTGCACATACACACCACACATGCACACACACGCACACACACCACCCATGCACACACTCACACATGCACACACCACACACACATGCACACGCACACCACACATACACACACGTGCGCACATGCACACACCACACGTACACACCCACCACACACACCCACACATGCACACACACGCACACACACCACCCATGCACACACTCACACATGCACACCACACACACACACGCACACACACACGTGCGCACATGCACACACCACACACGCACACACACACACGTGCACGCACGCACGTCTTTAAGATAACAACGAACTGAAGTTGAAGAGCAGCTCATGTAGGCTCTGATAGGACTGTGCCTGTGCCTGTTTGGCCTCACACCTGGGTGCTTCTGTGGTCTGATATGGGCTGCAGCTGCCAGGGATCAGAACCGAGGGCCTCGTGCTTGTGTGTGTGGCAAAGTGCTTTACTGACTAAGCAATCTCTCCAGCCCTGATTTCTTTTTGAAAGACTCTGCCAAGTCTGGAAAAGGGACTAGAGAGGGGTGGACAAGAGAAGCGGCAGAAAGCCAGAGAAAGAGTGTCCCTGGGCCTGGGTACAGGCCACGCCTGCAGGTGGTGCTGGGACCTGGGTACAGGCCACGCCTGCAGGTGGTGCTGGCTGAGGGGACAGCTCATGCTTGCTTTTCTTTCCTTTCTTCTGACTGCCACCCCAGAGAAGTTGCTTCCCCACACCATGTTTCTGGCGTGCAGAGACGCAGAGGAGAAAAGCCTCCAAGTGTGGAGAATTCTGACTGATCCTTCTCTACTCTCTTCTCTCTCTCTCCCTCTAACTGCTACGCTGAAGTCGAGCTTTGATCCCCACCACCGCTCCCAGCCGAGTTATGACCGGCCTTCCTTCCTGCCTCCCGGACCTGGCCTTATGCTCCGGCAGAAATCCATTGGTATGTCTCTCAGAGTGGGATGTGGTCCGGGAGCATAGGAGAGGACTGTCTCGGCTTGGCGATGTGTTCTAGCATCACATTTGACCCTGGTTCAATGAGGTCGGGTTTGCTTGTCAGCTGTGTGACCTGGGAAAGGTAGCATCTAGAAAACTGGGGTCTTTCGGGGTTCAAAGGATGGAGGGTTGGTAGCAGGCAGGTAGTAAGTAGAGGCAGATGCTTGTTGAGGGAGAAGTCAGCTGCTTCTTGCATGGCTCTATGTAAAAATAATAGATAGCCTTTTCTTCTTAAGCCTGCTTTAAACTCACTCCAAATCGCTATTAAATTACCATGTGCGCAAACCTTTGAACAACTAGTAAACGGCGCCCCCTCGTGGCCGAAGGGCGAAATTCCACTCAATTGAGCCTTTTCCCTTGCGCCCCTGCTGATGATTGCTGTTAAGCAGTGCACAGCTTGCATCTAGGAGGAGCTGGTCCAGTCTCCAATTCCTCCCTTGGTCTTGTGTGTCTCAACAGGGGCTGCAGAAGATGACAGACCCTACCTAGCACCCCCAGCCATGAAATTCAGCCGTAGTCTGTCAGTCCCCGGTTCAGAGGACATACCCCCACCACCCACCACATCCCCACCAGAGCCTCCCTATAGCACACCTCCAGCCCCCTCCTCTTCCGGCCGCCTCACTCCGTCCCCTCGGGGAGGCCCCTTTAATCCCGGTTCTGGGGGTCCCCTTCCTGCCTCCTCCCCTTCATCTTTCGATGGGCCATCTCCTCCTGACACCCGCGCTGGGGGCCGAGAGAAGAGCCTGTATCACAGTGGAGCCCTCCCCCCTGCCCACCACCATCCACCTCACCATCACCATCATCACGTCCCACCTCCGCAGCCCCACCATCACCATGCACACCCTCCTCACCCACCGGAGATGGAGACAGGAGGTTCTCCCGACGATCCCCCACCTCGATTGGCCCTGGGACCCCAGCCCAGCCTTCGAGGTTGGCGGGGCGGAGGACCCAGCCCGACCCCGGGGGCCCCATCACCTTCCCACCACAGCAGTAGCGGAGGCAGCAGCGGCCCCACTCAGGCTCCCGCCCTGCGCTACTTCCAGCTGCCCCCCAGGGCGGCCAGTGCAGCTATGTATGTGCCTGCCCGCACGGGCCGCGGTCGCAAGGGCCCACTGGTCAAGCAGACCAAAGTGGAAGGCGAGCCCCAGAAGGGCAGCCTCGCTCCCGCGTCCTCCCCAACATCCCCAGCGTTGCCACGGCCTGAACCACCACCGGCCGGACCATCAGAGAAAAATTCCATCCCCATCCCTACAATCATCATCAAAGCCCCATCCACCAGTAGCAGCGGGCGCAGCAGCCAGGGGAGCAGCACAGAGGCTGAGCCCCCCACCCAGCCCGACGGCTCGGGCGGCGGCGGATCCTCGCCCAGCCCTGCGCCTGCCACGTCCCCGGTGCCGCCGTCTCCGTCGCCCGTGCCCACCCCTGGGTCGCCCAGCGGCCCAGCAACCCTGGACTTCACCAGCCAGTTTGGAGCAGCCCTGGTGGGCGCGGCACGGAGGGAGGGAGGCTGGCAGAACGAAGCCCGGCGGCGGTCCACACTGTTCCTGTCCACCGATGCGGGAGATGAGGATGGAGGCGACAGCGGGCTGGGCCCGGGGGCTCCCCCAGGTCCCCGGCTGCGCCACTCCAAATCCATTGATGAAGGCATGTTCTCCGCCGAGCCGTACCTCCGGCTAGAGTCAGGGGGCAGCAGCGGAGGCTATGGGGCCTACGCAGCCGGCAGTCGAGCCTACGGGGGCAGTGGGAGCAGCAGCGCCTTCACCAGCTTCCTCCCCCCGCGGCCTCTGGTGCATCCGCTGACTGGCAAGGCCTTAGATCCCGCCTCTCCGCTGGGGCTGGCCTTGGCCGCCCGGGAGCGGGCCTTGAAGGAGTCCTCGGACGGTGGGGGCACCCCTCAGCCGCCTCCGAGACCCCCGTCGCCACGCTACGATGCCCCGCCGCCCACCCTCCACCACCACTCGCCTCACTCACCCCATTCGCCACATGCACGTCACGAGCCAGTGTTGCGCCTGTGGGGGGACCCCGCGCGCAGGGAGCTAGGGTACCGGGCAGGTCTAGGGAGTCAGGAGAAGGCCCTTCCCGCCAGTCCACCTGCAGCTCGCCGCTCCCTACTACACCGTCTGCCCCCGTCAGCTCCAGGGGTCGGGCCGCTCCTGCTGCAGCTGGGGCCGGAACCCCCAACTCCCCTTCCTGGGGTGAGCAAGGCCTGGCGCACTGCGGCCACGGAGGAGCCTGAGCGGCTGCCTCTGCATGTGCGCTTCCTTGAGAATTGCCAGGCCCGGCCTCCCCCAGCGGGCACAAGAAGGTCCTCCACTGAAGACGGGCCCGGGGTCCCACCGCCCAGCCCTCGCAGGGTCTTGCCAGCCTCTCCCACCTCTCCGCGGGGCAGTGAAGAGAACGGCCTTCCGCTGCTGGTCCTGCCGCCGCCAGCCCCTTCGGTGGATGTGGACGACGGCGAATTCCTCTTCGCGGAGCCGCTGCCTCCACCCCTGGAGTTTTCCAACAGTTTCGAAAAGCCAGAGTCGCCCCTCACGCCCGGGCCTCCCCACCCGCTGCCCGACCCGCCCTCCCCAGCTACCCCTCTACCTGCAGCCCCACCCCCGGCTGTGGCCGCAGCCCCTCCCACCCTGGACTCCACCGCGTCTAGCCTGACCTCTTACGACAGCGAAGTGGCCACGCTGACCCAGGGGGCTCCCGCGGCTCCCGGGGATACTCCTGCTCCAGGCCCGCCAGCTCCAGCAGCCCCAGCTCCCCCAGCCCCGCAGCCAGGCCCTGATCCTCCACCTGGCACGGATTCTGGAATTGAGGAGGTGGACAGTCGGAGCAGCAGCGATCACCCGCTAGAGACCATCAGCAGCGCGTCCACACTCAGCAGTTTGTCTGCCGAAGGAGGAGGCAACACGGGGGGCGTGGCTGGGAGCGGGGCCGGGGTGGCCAGTGGGACTGAGCTCCTGGACACCTACGTAGCCTACCTGGATGGCCAGGCCTTCGGGGGCAGTGGGACTCCTGGCCCACCATACCCCCCACAGCTCATGACTCCTTCCAAGCTCCGGGGCCGGGCGCTTGGGGCTGGTGGAAATTTGAGACCTGGTCCCAGTGGGGGACTCCGAGATCCTGTCACCCCCACCAGCCCCACGGTCTCTGTGACCGGAGCTGGAACAGATGGGCTTCTGGCCTTGAGTGCTTGCTCAGGACCCTCGACGGCAGGTGTGGCAGGAGGTTCCGTGGCGGTTGAGCCAGAAGTCCCGCCTGTACCTTTGCCCACTGCCTCGTCCTTGCCTCGAAAGCTGCTACCATGGGAGGAGGGTCCGGGACCCCCACCACCGCCCCTGCCGGGCCCCCTGTCCCAGCCTCAGGCCTCTGCCTTGGCCACGGTCAAAGCCAGCATCATCAGCGAACTCAGCTCGAAGCTTCAGCAGTTTGGTGGGTCCTCTGCCGCGGGAGGAGCTCTGCCTTGGGCTCGGGGAGGCAGCGGGGGCAGCACAGACAGTCACCACGGAGGAGCCAGTTACATCCCAGAGAGGACCTCCTCCCTGCAGCGGCAGAGGTGAGCAGAGACCTGTAACTGGCGGGTGGCTATGGCAGGTGCTGGAGCCCAAGGTCCCCCAAAGAGCCTCGGAGTTACAGAAAACAAACTGGGCTGTCTTGCAGGAATCGGACCTCTAAGAAGCACACTTTCAGCTCCATGGTCACCATAACCCATGGCCCAAGATGAATGGCTACATGTTTTTATTTTGTTTTTGATGGTCCTGGGGATCAAACCTAGGGCTTCAGGCATGCTAAACAAGTGCTCCACTATTGAGCCATGGCCCCAGCCCCTCATCACTGGGAGTCTAGTCAGGGGTTCTACCACCAAATCACACCCTGACCTCTTACTGGGGGACTGTAGGCACAGGTTCAACCACTGAGCAAAACCCCCAGCCTTCTTATTATGTTTTGAGTCAGGACCTAGTTAAGTTGCTTTGGCTGGCCTTAAACTCTAGAGTTCAAGAATCAAGTTTGGATTTCTAATCCTCGTGCCTCAGCCTCCCCAGTAACTGGAATGACAGACCTATACATCCCCAAGCCTAGATACAAAATATCAACAGCAAAACTGCATTAACTAAAGGTGTCTGTGTGGCTCTTCACAGTGCCTACTTGTAAGGGATTGAGGCAGAACTTGAGCCACTGCCGTCAACATGATGGAGGAGGGCAGGGCATCTTTGGGGGAACCCAGCTCCCTCTAGATAGGATGATATGGGCCCAGATACTTCTTCCTTGTGGTCTCTTTGAAGCCATGACCCATTCTCACAATGGCTAGAAAGCAATTCCATCTTTAACTCAGATGCACGGAGGAGAGCTTGAAATGCTTCCTATCCGTCCACAGTGCACTGTGATTCTGTCCCCTGTATCTAACAATCCAGGGCGGATTTAGCAAGCTGCGGAGATAAGAAACAATTCACTCATTGTTCTTCACGGGTGGGTGGGAGGGAGCTGCAGGTAGGCATCGGTGCATGGATTGGATGTTTAGCATAGCAATGTGGCCCCTAGAGAAGGGGGGGGGCACAGTGGACAGTTCAAGCCAGACCCAGAGTGAGTCTTGCTACTAGTTTATTAAGGCTCAGATGCCACACTGGGGGACTCTAGGCAGGGGCTCTACCACTGAGCCACACCCCAGCTAGACAGTAGGCACAATAATAACAGCTACCCTCACAAAACAATCCACAAATTGGTTGGTTACAGATCTCTCAGAGGTCACCAGGCTGTGTGGGGGACAGTTAGCCACCCAGTGGAAATAGCTAGTTCAAAGGCCCTGCTGTGTGGCCATGCCGAAGGGAGCTCAAGGGATGAGGGGACCTTTTTCTCCCCTTGTTTCTTCTCTCTTCACCTCCCTCTCTTCACCTCTCTCTCTCTGTTCTCTGTCCCCACCCCCTTCCATCTCTTTCCCCCTTGAATGCCCACCCTCTTTTTTGTTTGTTTGTTTTGTTTTGTTTCTGTCTCCCTGTCTTCCACTCTGCTATGACTGACCATAACCAAAAAAGGCAGTATAGAGTAGTGGTTAAGAGCTCAGACTTTGGTGACTTCTAACTGGGCTCTGCCACTCCCTGGCTGTGTGTCCTTAGGCAAGTTTCTTAAGCTCTCTGTGCTCTTGATGATAATAGTAACCTTCCACCAGGGCTGTTGGGGATTAAATTGAGATGAGATTCAGAAAGCCTTTAGAACAATGCCTGACACACATGAGCTGCAGCAAGTGGTGGCGGGTGTTATTGCTATCACTTAATGGTTCTTTTTCTTCCATCTCTCTTGGCTATCACCCTCTCCCTGTCCTATCTCTTGCCCTTCACTTCTCTCCTGACATTCATCTGACCCTCCCTTACCACCACCCCATCTTCTCCATCTCTGCCCCTACCCTTGTGTCTCACCCTCTGAATCATGACTTCTGCCTCTTATGCACCCTTACCCTCAACACTTCCCCCCAAACCCTTCTCCCTTACCCCTGGTCCCCTACCCCCACCCCTTGTCACATTCCAGGCTCTCCGAAGACTCCCAGACCTCTCTTCTATCCAAACCCAGCAGCAGCATCTTTCAGAATTGGCCTAAACCCCCTCTGCCTCCACTCCCCACCGGATCTGGGGTCTCCTCCTCAACAGCTGCAGCCCCAGGAGCTACATCCCCTTCAGCCTCACCCGCCTCAGCTTCCACCAGACACCTGCAGGGCGTGGAATTTGAGATGCGGCCTCCGTTGCTCCGCCGGGCACCCAGCCCCTCGCTGCTGCCTGCCTCGGATCACAAGGTCAGCCCAGCGCCCAGGCCCTCTTCTTTGCCCATCCTGCCTTCAGGACCCCTCTACCCGGGCATCTTTGACATCCGTAGCTCCCCGACCGGAGGGGCAGGAGGCTCGGCTGATCCTTTTGCTCCAGTCTTTGTGCCACCACACCCCGGGATGTCTGGCGGTCTCGGAGGAGCCTTGTCGGGAGCCTCTCGCTCTCTATCACCTACCCGCCTGCTCTCGCTGCCCCCGGACAAGCCATTTGGCGCCAAGCCTCTCGGATTCTGGACCAAGTTTGACGTCGCCGATTGGCTGGAGTGGCTGGGCTTATCAGAGCACAGAGCCCAGTTCCTGGACCACGAGATTGATGGCTCCCACCTGCCCGCCTTGACCAAGGAGGACTATGTGGACCTGGGCGTGACCAGGGTGGGCCACCGAATGAACATTGACCGGGCTCTCAAATTTTTCCTGGAGAGGTGATGGCTGGCCTGGACGGACCAACCCGTCCATAGGACCCTTCAGCCCGCTGACCTCTTGACCTCTGACCCCTCTGACCATCATTCTCTCCCCACCCTCTCAGGGGGCCAGGGATTCTGCTAAAACTGTGCCCTGCCCCGTCTCCCCAGGCCTGACTGAGGTCCCCGGATGGACCGGATGCAGGCCAGACACTGGCACCTCCCAAGAGGTGGGCAGCTGACACTGGGCTGCAAGTGGTGTAGGGGGGGGTGTGATTAGAAAATGACACAGGGGTACTGAGGAGGAGGAAAAGGACGACTGGGGGGGGGACAGACAGAGCCATAGAGGGTCAGCCCAGAGCCTGACCGGATGGGGGCTGCCCCCCAGGCCGCAGGGGAAGATTGCCCTCCTATTCCATCACCTGCACCCCTCCAAAAACCCTTTCCACCTTTCCAGGCCCCTCAGCCTCCCCCTTCCCCTGCCTCTTGCTTGCCGGCTCCGCACCCTGGCTGCAGTTTTGCACAAGCTTGTCCCCTTGGCTGTCTTGCACACCTCTGCCTGCGAGGCCCTCCCAGCTCCCTGACGCGCTGCGTTCTCTTTTTTCTCTCAAGCGCCATGGCCTTTGCTAGCTTGTTCTCCACATCCTTTCTTCTTGGGGGGTGGGGTTGCACCCTTTCTTTCTCTGATCACCCTGGACCCATGCTGCAGACACACATGGGACTTTCCTTCCTCTCCTTTTCACAGACCCAGGCATACTTCTGTAGCCCCTGGCCACCCCTTCTTTCTGCTCTGTCCTTGCACACTCCAAACACACTTACCTCCATTCTCATACCTGGAAACTCGTTCCTGTCCTGGCGCCCCTGAGCCCTTACTCTCCCTCTCTCATGATGGCACTCCTGTCCCCTGCCTTCTCCATTTTCTCTGACACTTGGCACATCCCTTGCACACTCACATCCCAGATCTCTCTCTTCTCTCCTCCTCCTCCTCCTCCTCCTCCTCCTCCTCCTCCTCCTCCTCCTCCTCCTCCTCCTTCTTCTTCTCTCTCTCTCTCTCTCTCTCTCTCTCTCTCTCTCTCTCTCTCTCTCTCGTTTCCCTGTGTAGCTCTGGCTGTCTCTGGAACTCACTCTGTAGACCAGGTGGCCTCGAACTCAGAGAGCCACCTGCCTCTGTTTCCCAAGTCCTCTACCGCCCAACTTCTGTTGACATCCACTCTCTTTCCTGTACCCTCTTGCACACTTGCCCTCCCCAGCCTTTTGCTTCTCCCCAGGAGCTCTTTCTTTCTTTCTTCCTTTCTTTCTTTCTTCCTTTCTTTCTTTCTTCCTTCCTTCCTTCCTTCCTTTCTTCCTTCCTTCCTTCCTTTCTTTCTTTCTTTCTTTCTTTCTTTCTTTCTCTCTTCCTTTTTATTTTTTTTATGGTGCTCAGGTGTGGGATGTATGTGCTTGCTGCTCTGTTCTGGTCTTTCTAGGTGACTTTCCCCAGTTGCCCTGCAGAGCCTGGCCTCTTTTCAGTTCGCGTACTTGCCTCTCTCTAGGCACTCTTAGCCAGAACTTTCCTCCTCTTTTCCTGCGCCCACCCTAGGTCTTTGCTCACCTCCTCCTGCTGTTCCTAGGGAGAGGAGACCCTGCGCATGCACGCTGGCTCCCTGCTCACTAGGCTGTCACTCAGACCATCCATCCGTCTGTCAGTCCATTCTGCACGAAGATCCTCCTCCCCCCCACCCTTTCTTCTCTCCTAGATTACCCCTCCCCCTCCTTTCAGCATGGCTCCTCCCTCCCTGCACGCCCCCCCCCCTGCTTCTGGGGCTTGGGAATTTAAAGCCACCTCTCCTCCCCTAGGTAGCCCCCTCCCCTGCTGTGGGTAAAAGGGGGAAGGGCATCGCCCTCAGGTTCCCCTTCCCCCATGTTCAGCTGCCAAAGAAGGGAGCTCCCCTCCCCCCCAGCCCATTCCCTAAAGCTGCCCCCCCAGAACCCCCGGGGGCGCTCCGTCCAGGAGGGGAGGGCCAGCCCCCTCCCCTCACCACGTCAGGGAAATGCAGGGAACCTTGTGGGAGGGTCGCGGGAGGGGGGAAGGGTGGCAAGGACTGGAGAGGAGGTGGCACTGGGCCCCTACCCGCCCCCTCCCCCTGGTCGGATGCCCCCGTCCGCAGGGGGCCTGCGCGGTGCCTGTCTATCAAGGGCTTGTTAATTCCGGATGGGTGCCGCGGGGTTGGGGAGGGAGTAAGGGGTGGGGTTAGGGGGGGAAAAGGAGTGGGGAGAGGGAAGGGGGAGGGGCCGGATGGGGGAGCGGGGTGGAGAGGAGAGACGAAGCAAAAAGAGAAATAATAGCAAAAGAAAAATATACAAAGCAAAATAAAAATTAAAAAACTAGAACACACACAAATCCAAACGGGGGGGAAAAAAACTCCTGAAATAAAAGCCCTAGAACTGTCTTCCAAGGGGGCGGGAGGGGACGAGAAAGGATTTGGGCTCCTTCTGCTGCAGGGATGGGGTGTGACCTGGTGGATGACAGTAGAGGTCTGCCCCGCCCCCCACGCCCAACAAGACTTTACTGAGAGAAATGGCTTTTGTATCAGGTCATTCTTTATAATTAAACTCACAGTATCCACCCCCTCGATCCGGCCCCGCCTCCTTCCTAGGGAGGCCACGCCCCTTACAAGCGGCAGGTCTGGGGGCGGGGCGCATCTGGGACCCGCCCCCGACATGCGTCAATCTTCTTCGACCGGCTCCGCCCCCAGAGCCTGGAGCATTCGCCGTCGGACTAGGGACCGGCGCAGGTGAAGGCGGTAATCGCCCAGCAGCAGATCGTCGTGGCGCACCAGTGGGTAAGCGATTCCGCGGAGACAGAGTCCCGAGCGCAGCAGGCGCGAGCGCGTTTGGAAGTCTGTGACGGTGATGAGCCATCTGCGGGCGAGGCGAATACCGAAGGATGTCTCTTCCACCTCACCAAGGACGCTCCAGACCCCGGCCTCGCCGCCGTCCTTATCCAGGCCCGCCCCCTCAGTGCCATCATCGTTCTGATTGTAACCAAAGTGTCACTCAGCCTAGGACCCGCCCCTCAGGGTGGTTCTGAACCTCAAACCTCACTGACCCCCCGACCCCCCCTCACCTTGACTTCACCTTCTCACTCAAGGCTCCGGTCTTTTTGTTGCTTTCAGCTCCACCCAGCACTCACCTCCTTACTCTAGCCCCACCCACCAGCTTCGTAGTCTAGGCCCCGCCCCCTCACTGCTCACTGTCCCTCCCCTCACTTCCCCCTCACTCGCTCGGACTCCACCTCCAAGCTCCATTTGCTAAGACCCACCCCCTGTCTCCCTGACTTCACCCCTCCCATCAGCCACTTAACCTAGACCACGCCCATGCATGGGCTCACCTGTCTCTGCGGCCGGCCGTCCCGCAAATGACATTCATGTTCTCATACCGGATGCTGCTCACACGCCCACTCTCCATGGCCCCAGGCATCTCCGCCTCCAGAGCCTCCAGCACCTCCAGGTGCGTGAAATCCTCCTGTGTTTGGGGTATACAGCTTCAGTCTGGTTGGAGGCTGGCCCAGACTTCACCTGCAGAACCACTAGGTTCTGTCGCTCTTGTCAAAGGAGAGACCACGGGTGTCTCTCAGATGCGAAGGCATCCGCCACTCAAGATCATTCTTAAAAACCAGAATGATTACGATTTCACCACCCTACAAGGAAACTCTCCCAGAAACCAGCCATAGATGGTGCCTTAAAGTTCTGGAAGGTGCTTGGCAGAGTTTGGACCTATGGTCTCATGTTTAAGGTGGTGCAGTATCGGAAGGATCAGAGGAAGTTGTTTCAGGAGATGTGCTGATCGCTGGCCACAGTGCCAAAGGGAAGGAAACCGTTGTCCCAGCACATAAAGCCAATGCGGATGGGCTGACACCACAGTTCAGTGGGTAAAGGTGCTTGACTTGAGTTCAATCCCCATAACCACATAAACGTGGAAGGCGGGAACTGAGGTGTCCTCTGACCACCACCTATCAGACATTAGGTGTGTCTGCCGGGGAGGCTGGATGGCCTCTTCCATCCGTGTACCTGCTCGCTTCTGAGCTCGAGAGAAAGCTGCTGTGCCCTATGTGGGGTCCCTTCCTCAAAGGCACAAAGGAAAGGAGAAATGGAGTGGGGACTTGTCCCCAAGAAATGAGGACAGCAACTCCCATGACAGAGTAAAGTCACACAAGGACCCAAAGAGGTGCCCAGTACAGAGTAGGTGCCTCTTAACGTCAGAACAGCAGATATGACCTTGTCCGTGTGTGTGTGTGTGTGTGTGTGTGTGTGTGTGAGTGTGTGTGTGTGTGCACATTTGCTCTTAACGTCAGAACAGCAGGTACGATCTTGTCCGTGTGTGTGTGCACATTTGCTCTTAACGTCAGAACAGCAGATATGATCTTGTTCGTGAGTGTGTGTGTGTGTGTGTGTGCTCTTGTTTGAACCAGGAGCTCAGGTAGCCTAGGCTAGCCTTGAACTCACTGTGTACCGGAGGCTGACCTCAAACTCCTGCTCCCCTCGACTTTGCCTCTAGAGTACTGTGCTAATAGACATACACCACCATGCCTGGCCCTGAACCTTAAACACCGGCCATCTCAGTTCTGAGCAGGTGAGCCTCTCGCTACCCAAACCAATCCGTGCAAAGGGCTGATGCCTCTCACCGAAGTCTCCATGCATAGGCAGAGGGGCTGGGCAGAGGGCGGTGCTGCGAACTTTCGGATACACGGGAGCTCCCGATCCAGTGCCTCATACTCTGAGATGACCTGCCGCAGGTACTGCTTTCTGGGGGGGGGGGGGGGGGAAGCAAGACAAGGAATGGGAGCTCTGAGGTCAGGGGCTGCTGCTGCCACCGCTGCAGGAGCTGAAGTTAGCGCTCATGGAGCCAGGGGCTACTCACGAGGATTTGACGGGTCTGCTCAGGCTCCGAGCCATGGACTCCTCTGTAGCCTCCAGATCCACAAGGACGGATCCTAGGGAGAAGAGAACCCAGTGTCATTTCCCAAGTGCTCTGGGCAGCCACAACTCTTCCGAAGAGAGTCACAGCCCTGGAACTGTGAGCCGAATAATCCCATTCTCCCTTAATTTTAGGGGGGTCAGGGTATTTTGTCACTGCAACAGAAAACAAACTAAGATGCCATGCAGACATAAATACTTAAGCGTGATTCCCAAAACTCATCTAAAAATCAGGCATGTCAGTATGTGCCTGCAATCCCAGGGCTGGGGAAGTAAGACAGAAGGGCTCAGTTGCCAGCCAATCTAACTGAATCAGTGAGCTCCAGGCCAGTGAGACAATCCTGTCTCAAAAAAAAGTGACCTGTGATTGAAGATGTCAACCTCTGATCTACACACACACACATAGACACACACAGATACACACATAGACACACAGACACACACAGATACACACGCACACCAATATGGAGGCACAGGTGAAAGGGAAATTAGTAAAAATGATATTGTGACTGCAATTTATGGTCCACACAAATGTCGTGGGGTGTCTGTCCACACAAACGTCGCGGGGTGTCTGTCCACACAAATGTAGCTGGGTGTCCACACAAATGTAGCGGGGTGTCCACACAAATGTAGCGAGGTGTCTGTCCACACAAATGTGGCGAGGTGTCTGTCCACACAAATGTAGCGGGGTGTCCACACAAATGTAGCGGGGTGTCCACACAAATGTAGCGAGGTGTCTGTCCACACAAATGTAGCAGGGTGTCCACACAAATGTGGCGAGGTGTCTGTCCACACAAATGTAGCTGGGTGTCCACACAAATGCAGCGGGGTGTCTGTCCACACAAATGCAGCGGGGTGTCTGTCCACACAAATGTAGCGGGCTGTCCACACAAATGTAGCGAGGGGTGTGTCCACACAAATGTAGCGAGGGGTGTGTCCACACAAATGTAGCGAGGGGTGTGTCCACACAAATGTAGCGGGGTGTCCACACAAGTGTAGCGGGGTGTCCACACAAGTGTAGCGGGGTGTCTGTCCACACAAGTGTAGCAAGGGGTGTGTCCACACAAGTGTAGCAGGGTGTCCACACAAGTGTAGCGGGGTGTCCACACAAATGTAGCGGGGTGTCCACACAAGTGTAGCGGGGTGTCCACACAAGTGTAGCGGGGTGTCTGTCCACACAAGTGTAGCGGGGTGTCCACACAAGTGTAGGCGGGGTGTCTGTCCACACAAATGTAGCGGGGTGTCCACACAAATGTAGCGGGTGTCTGTCCACACAAGTGTAGCAGGGTGTCCACACAAGTGTAGCGGGGTGTCCACACAAGTGTAGCGGGGTGTCTGTCCACACAAATGTAGTGGGGTGTCCACACAAGTGTAGCGAGGTGTCCACACAAGTGTAGCGGGATGTCTGTCCACACAAATGCAGCAGGGTGTCTATCCACACAAATGTAGCGGGCTGTCCGTCCACACAGATGTCGCGGGGTGTCTGTCCACACAAATGCAGTGGGGTGTCTGTCCACACAAATTAGCGGGGTGTCTGTCCACACAACACAATCAGGAAAACATTGCTCACATTGCACCTAGGGATCTCTGGGACAAGTGAGTTCATTAAAATATTGTCTTGCTCTCTCGCTTTCCCCCCCTTCGCTTCCTGCTCTCTCTCCCCTTCGCTTTATGTCTCTCTCTCTCTCTCTCTCCCCCCTTCGCTTCCTGCCCCTCCGCTTCCTGT
This sequence comes from Microtus pennsylvanicus, assembly GCF_037038515.1. Taxonomy (NCBI): domain Eukaryota; kingdom Metazoa; phylum Chordata; class Mammalia; order Rodentia; family Cricetidae; genus Microtus; species Microtus pennsylvanicus. The sequence continues at coordinate 2,340,840 of NC_134596.1, forward strand.
CCCTCGTTTTCCTGCCCTCTCGTTCCCTGCTCCCCATCAAAAATAAAAGATAAATTAAAAAAAAAAAAAACTATTGTCTTGATTTTGCCATGGGGTAAAACTCTCCATTTTAAAACTCTCTGCATTTCTATCCTGATGACTTAGAAGGAAATCGATGCCCTAGAAATGAGTGTTTGATGATTGGAAGATGTAGCGTGGCAATGCCTGTTAAGAATGAGAATGATTTCTCAGGAAATGTGATATTAAATACATATTGGATTTTTCTAAACTGTGACAGCATTTCTAGTCCCTATAATTATGCAATAAATTACTGAAAGTATATTTATTCAGTGGTAGAACATTTTCATAGCTTTCCCATCACTGCCCACACATGTACACACACAAACACACACAGAGTCACACAGTCACACACGCACACACACACAGAGTCACACAGTCACACACGCACACACACACAGAGTCACACAGTCACACACGCACACACACACAGAGTCACACAGTCACACACGCACAGACTCACATGCGCACACACACACACAGAGTCACACAGTCAAACACATACACACAGTCACACACGCACACACAGAGTCACACACGCACACACACAGAGTCATACAGTCACACACGCACACACACAGAGTCACACACGCACACACACACAGAGTCACACACGCACACACACACAGAGTCACACACGCACACACACACAGAGTCACACACGCACACACACACAGAGTCACACAGTCACACACGCACACACACACAGAGTCACACAGTCACACACACACAGTCACACAGTCACACGCACTCACACACAGTCATACACACACAGAGTCACACACGCACTCACACACAGTCACACACGCGCACACACAGTCACACACGCACACACACAGTCACACACGCACTCACACACAGTCACACACACACACAGTCACACACGCGCACACACAGTCACACACGCACACACACAGTCACACACGCACTCACACACAGTCACACACGCACACACACACAGAGTCACACACGCACACACAGAGTCACACACGCACACACACAGTCACACACGCACACACACACAGAGTCACACAGTCACACACACAGTCACACACACACAGTCACACACGCACGCACACACAGTCCCCACACACACACACACACAGAGTCAGGTATGGTGAGTCTGTCATCCCAGTTATTCAGAAGGCTACATAAGGAGATCAAAAATTCAAGATTGGCATGAGCTGCAAACTGTGACCCTGCTTCAAATAACAAAAGGATGAACGTGTGGATCAGTGGTACAGCCCTGTCTAGAACCCCCGAGTGTCTTAGTCACTGTTCTATTTCTGTGAAAAGACACCATGACCAAGGCAAATCTTATCAGAGAAAACATTTAATTGGGAGTGGCTTACGGTTTCAGAAGCTTAGTTCATCATGGCAAGGAGCATGGTGGGGTGTGGACAGTCATGGTATTGGCACCATGTCCCATCATGGTGACAATAGACTAACCCTCTGAAATCACAGGGCACCCCAATTAAATATTTCCCTTTGTAAGAGTTGCCGAAGTCATGGTGTGTCTCGACAGCAATGGAAACCTTACTAAGAAGATACCGGTGCTACTTTTCTCCTCAAAATGTACATTTTGTATTTCTCTTTGTCCAACTTGTTCCTTTTCATTATATATCTGCGTAAGTGTGATGTACTGGTTGCTCATGCCTTTAACCCTAGCCCTCAGGAGACAAAGACAGGATAATCTCTGAGTTTGAGGCCAGCTTGGCCTACAGAACGAGTTCCAGGATAGCCATGGCTACACAGAGAAACTCTGTCTTAAGAAACAGAGAGAGAGAGAGAGAGAGAGAGAGAGAGAGAGAGAGAGAGAGAGAGAGAAATTACTAATAACCACACGACACATGGCATTCGAACATGGCACACGTACATCCACATAAAGCCTGAGAAAACTCTAAAAAATGTGCATTTAAAAAAGGGTTTTAGACACACAGAAATGGTACCAAGAGCAGTTTCCTAATTTGCGGGCCTTGGCACAGAGGTGCATTCCTGGTTGTAGACTGTCAGCTTGAGCTGCCAGTGCTGCATGGCAGGCTCCCACAGTCTCTCATGCTGGCCGCAGGACAGATACGCCACTCACAGTTTAAAGGCTCACATGTCAGAAAAAGGATAAAGATACACAATCAAAACAGATTCAGACAAAAGGAGCCTCTAAACGAGTCATGGTGTGTTTATAAATGTATGTAGACTTGGGAGAGCAAAGAGAAAGAATATATGCAGTCTTGCATTTAAAAATATAGTTTTACTGCCGGGCGGTGGTGGCGCACTCCTGTAATCCCAGCACTTGGGAGGCAGAGACAGGTGGATCTCTGTGAGTTCAAGGCCAGCCTGGTCTACCAAGGGAGTTCCAGGACAGGCTCCAAAGCTACAGAGAAACCCTGTCTCGAAAAACCAAAAAAAAAAAATATATAGTTTTATAATCCCAGCACTCGGGAGGCAGAGGCAGGCGGATCTCTGTGAGTTCGAGACCAGCCTGGTCTACAAGAGCTAGTTCCAGGACAGGCTCCAAAGCCACAGAGAAACCCTGTCTCGAAAAACAAAACTATATATGTGTGTGTGTGTGTGTGTGTGTGTGTGTGTGTGTGTGTGTGTGTGTATAGTTTTAAAGTCCTTAAAAAGAAATGGAGTAATAAAAACTGTAATAAGCCATATGAAGATGTGAAATACACAGAGTCTGGGTCCCATATGTTATTGTGTGTCTTTAGATTTTTAACTGTTAATGAGCAAATGATAAGTGCTAGGAGATATTTAATTATAAAAGCTACTAAATCAAACATATATAGCTTAAAAGTATCTTAGCTTCAAAATTTAGGTCAAAAGATATGTCACTTTGGGGGAGAGGTTATGCTTCTATTTCTACAACAAATGAGTGGCTATGGATTCATTCTGGGTTAAGGAAAATCAGATTTGATCGAGGGAGATCCCCTGAAAATCCTGGGTACATACATAAAGAAATAAACCTAAAAGAACTACAAGACACATAATGTATATTTCATCTGCTCAAACACGCAACAGAAAATCATCTCTGACTGGCTTGTGTACAATGCACAATCTGTACTTGTATTAATACAGATCTGTAGGCGATAGGAAAAGAAAAGGCCTCTGGGCTTGGTTCTGAAACCTCAAAACCACCCCTCTTGACACACTTCCTCCAGCAAGGCCACACACATCCTGATCCTTCTAAGTAGCGCCACTCCTTGATGACCAAGCATTCAAAGATACGAACCAACGGGGACAATTCTTATTCAAACCACCACCAAGAGTCTCTAGCCATTTAGTTCTCTGAAACTTCTTGAGCTGGGCCCCTATGGTTCAAATCATCCTCAAGAGTGTCTCCCGTGTGTAACACACTTTCTTTGGGCCACCAACCAGCTCTCAAATCATGACATGGAGACTTCTTAGTTATGAATGCCCAGCCTTATCTTATGCTTGTCCTACTAGCTCTTATAACTTATAACTCATCTGTTTGTCTGCATCTTCTTTTGCCTCAAGACTCTTTATTTTTCTTTCATTCTCTAATGCCTCAGTTTTCCTACTTAGTCAGTGTCTAACCAGACAGGTTGGCAGTGGCTGCCCGAATGTCTGGCCCCAGGCATCTTTCTCTCTTTCTCCTACTTTCTCTCTTCTGTTCTTTCCTGAGCCTACATTCCTCTTTCTTCTTATTCTCTCTGCCTGCCAGCCCCAGCTGTCCCTCTACTGCCTATCTATTGGTCATTCAGCTTTTTAGTAGACCAGTCAGGTGCCTTAGGCAGGCAAGGTGAAACGGCAACACAGCTTTACACCATTAAACAAATGCAGCGTAAATAAATGTAACACACCTTTACATAGTTAAAGTAATATTCTGCAACATTTCCCTCTTTTTGTCTAAATAAAAAAAAGGATTTAACTTCACCATAGTGAAACTATATACAATAAGAACAATTATCAAGTAAGAATTACATTTACAATATCCAGTCCCTTTGGATTTGGCAAATTTGGAGAAATCACTCTAGTATCTACCCTATCTTCATGAACCCAAAGGTCTGTACTTAATTTACCTTCTGTCATAACTAAGGAAAACTATAATTGTAACTATCTAGTCTTCAACTCCATCAATGACCCCAGAAGGATATGTTACCTTAGTAAACAGGAAATGAAGAACAAGCCACTTCCAAAACTATAGAAATTGGCAGAGACATCTAGCTGCCTGGAAAGTCATTCAAGGTTTCTCTGCATCATCGTGGGGCATCCATCTTTGTCCTACAGGCCTAGAAGATCTGGCAGACTTTTCTATGAAGCAGAAATTTTGAAGGACTCTCCTGACTTGTTTTGGCAAAAAGTTCAGCAATTGCATTCCTTTGTGTACTGCATGTTCAGTTTGGATGGTCAGCGGTCAAGGAAAGGGCAGTTTCTTGCCCAAAGGGCTAGTTTTGCTACAATGAAAGCAAACTCCATATGGAGTTTCTTTGATACACATCATCCTTTTTTGAAGTAAATTGGTGCTGCCAGAAGCAGATGGCTTTCACTGTCATAAAAGTCCTATGTTAACAAAATATTTTTTTTAAAAAAAACATTCTGTAGGTTTTTGAAGAGTCTGAAGACTATCTATATATCTAAAATATAGTTCGTTTTTTTTTCCCAAGACAGTGTTTATCTGTGTAGCTCAGGCTGTCCTGCAACTCACTCTGTACACAAAGCTGGCCTTGAACTCTCAAAGATCTGCCTGTCTCTGCTTCCTGAGTATTGGGATTAAAGGCATGTACCACCACTGCCTGGCTAAAATATAGTTATGTATGATCTTGAAATCATACCTAACATAACTTCAAGTTTCATTGTTATAGATGACTAATTACTAAACTGCACTTCTTAATTATCCTAAATGGTTTATAACAACCATAACGTTTTAAAATGAACTGCATTGCATTATTTGTAATAGCCAGAACCTGGAAACAACCTAGATGCCCTTCAATGGAAGAATGGATGAAGAAAGTGTGGAATATATACATATTAGAGTACTACTCAGCGGTAAAAAACAATGACATCTTGAATTTTGCAAGCAAATGGATGGAAATAGAAAACACTATCCTGAGTGGGGTAACCCAGACCCAAAAAGATGAACATGGGATGTACTCACTCATAATTGGTTTCTAGCCATAAATAAAGGACATTGAGCCTATAATTCACGATCCTAGAGAAGCTAAATAAGAAGGTGAACCCAAAGAAAAACATATATTTATCCTCCTGGATATGGGAAGTAGACAAGATTGCTGGGAAAAAATTGGGAACTTGGGGGGGGGTGGGATGGGGGAAAGGGAAGATGGGGAGAAAAAAGTGAGAAGGGGAAGATGGGGAGAGCTTGGGGGAATGGAATGGTTGGGATAAAGGAAGGGTGGATATGGGAGCAGGGAAGTACATATCTTAATTAAGGGAGCCATTTTAGGACTGGCAAGAGACTTGACTCTAGAGGGGTTCCCAGGTGCCCAGGGCGATGTCCCCAGCTAGTTTCTTGGGCAGCTGAGGAGAGGGAGCCTGAAATGGCCCGATCCTATAGCCATACTGATGAATATCTTGCATATCACCATAGAACCTTCATCTGGCAATTGATGGAGATAGAGACAGAGACCCACATTGGAGCATTGGGCTGAGCTCCCAAGGTCCAAATGAGGAGCAGAAGGAGGGAGAACATGAGCAAGGAAGTCAGGACCGCAAGGGGTGCACCTACCCACTGAGACGGTGTGGCTGATCTAATGGGAGCTCACCAAGGCCAGCTGGACTCGGACTGAAAAAGCATGGGATAAAACTGGACTCTCTGAACATGGTGGACAATGAGGGCTGCTGAGAAACCAAGGACAATGGCAGGGGTTTTGATCCTACTTCATGTACTGGCTTCGTGGGAGCCTAGCCTGTTTGGATGCTCACCTTCCTAGACCTGGATGGAGGGGGGAGGACCTTGGACTTCCCTCAGGGCAGGGAACCCTGACTGCTAGGACTGGAGAAGGAAGGGGAGGGGCAGGGGGGAGGGGGAGGGAAATGGAAGGCGGGGAGGAGGCAGAAATTTTTAATAAAATAAAAAAATTTAAAAAAGAAAAAAAATAAAATGAACTGCATTAAGTACAATGCCTTAAACAAGAGTAGAAGCATATATACAGTATGTTGTAACAAAAATAACCTTAAATTCGTATCAATATACAAAATCACTTAAATAAAAGTAGAAACATATATAAAGTATGTTAAAACAAAAAAGCATGAAATTTGCATCAATATACAAAACTCATACCAATATAAAATATTTGAGATTAATAGTTGCTTTTTAGTTTAAAACAGATTCAATAATCTATCCTTTTACCCTAGCATTACTAGCCCCCCTATTTCTTTTCAGAAAAAAAATCCTTGAATCCAACCTCTTTGCTTAGTTTTTTTTCCTTATCATGACCCATAACAATTTGCAAACAGCCCCCCTAAATGATGACAAACATCCATATCCCACTGAATGAACAAAACCTACCCAACCCACCTCTTGGGAATGTGGGCATCGTATTCTTAAAATTATTTCCTACTGTCTGGTGTGATGGTACCTGTAGGGACCCTGAGAAACTTGAGAGAATGATCAAGTCCTGGGAAAACTAGCTGTAGTATTTGTTGTCCAGCCTCAAAGCTGCTCCCATGCAGAGACCAGTATATACGTCAACGGTCTTGCAGGTTTTCTTGGTTTAATTTTTTTTATGTCTGTAGTAAAGACTTTCAGGATGTCTGCCTTGATCAAAACTAATCTCTATTCACTTTGAAGGAATCTATAAACTTTCATTTTCTGTGAAAACAAAAGTATAGCCTCTTCCCCCAATGCAATACATTTTCTGACTTCCATTTTAAAGTTAAGGCATGCCTAAAGTATCTAGGCTGGTTTAGTTCAGCAGTCCCTTTGACAGTCCTGTCTCTCAGAAGCTGCTGTGTGCAGCGTCAAAATATTCGCAGTCAACACAACACCATTCAGGATCCAGACTCCCTGTGTGTTTCTCATCTTTACATGGCTTATTCTTTTATATTCCTTTACTCTCTCTTTAAAGACTTTATTATTTATAAACTATTTTTTCTATGACTGTCTATACCCATTTTTATGCACATTTTTAAACACACTGCAACCCGTTTAGAGGATTTTTCCATCTGGACCCATCTTTATTGCATGTCTCTAGCCTTTTCTGATCGCATGAACCAAACCTCAAACTGCTAAGCAGCTTTGCAGTGGTGGGTGGCTCTGCCCTGCTCAGGTCCACGAAAGCCAAGCTTTATGGCCGAGAGCCTGACCAAGAGCTGCGTTCAACTGGGAGCTGAGTCTAACTGGGAACTGCATTTAACAGCCCCAGCTCTGGGAGGTTGGTGCCCACACTGTGGCGAGCATTTTTTTTACTTAGCTTGCTGTTCCTACTCAGTCACCGCACGACAGAACCGCGTACAGGAACCATGTCCAGTTTGTTTCTTTGTCTCTTAGCTTCCTTAGTCCACATAGGACTAAGGAACAAAGGTAACATAATTCTTTTGGCCACCAACCAGCTCCCGGATCACGATATGGATACTTCTTATTAGTTATGAACGTTCAGCCTTATCTTATGGTTGTCCCACTAGCTCTTAACTTATTTTAACCTGTTTATCTTCACCCAGGCTTTGCTTGGGGCTTTTTACCTTTCATTCTGTTTGTCTCACTTGTCCATGTCTGTCTGTCTGGCAGCCAACTGGCCCCAGGTGTCTCCCTCTCCTTCTCCCTCTCCTTCTCCCTCATTCTCTCTTCTCTTTTTCTGCAGTCTAGATTCCTCCTCCTACTTATTCTCTCTGCCCGCCAGATCCACCTATCCCTTCACTGCCTAACTATTGGCTGTTCAGCTTTTTATTAGACCAATCAGGTGCCTTAATCAGGCAAGGCAAAACAACAACACATCTTTACATAATTAAACAAATGCAGCACAAACAAACACAACACAATTAAATCTTACACAATTAAATAAAGTAATATCTGCAACATGCCTGTTCCTACAAGTGTGGCCCATTAAGCCTCATCTAAAGCACTCAACTGCTTTTCTAGTCCGAAGTCCCAAAGTCCACTTTCCTTCCTTGAGCAGCCTGGTCAGGCTTGTCACAGCCGTACCCTGCTCCCTGGCACCAACTCCTGTCCTAGTCAGTGCTCTATGACCAAGGCAACCTTAATCAGGGTCTTGCTCAAAGTTCCAGAGGCTTAATCCATTACCATCGTGTCAGGAAAGCATGGTAGCAGGCGTGACACTGGGGCAGTAGCTAAGAGCTAAGAGCTGCATCCTAGTCCACCAGCAAAGAGAGGGGTGGGGCTGGCGTGAGAAACACCAGCAAGGCCACACCCACCAATCCTTTCAAACAGTTCCACTCCTTGGTGACTAAGCATTCAAATATATGAGCCTTGGAGAGCCATTCTTATTCAAACCACCACACCTAAAGAGGTGACTTAGCTCAGTGGTAGAGCACCTGCCTAGAATCCCTCAGTGAGGGACTGGGAGCCCCTGCCTGGCACTCACAAATCCTTGGGTTTGATTCCAAACATTGAAAGAAAAAGTATTTACTAATTAGCTAGGTTCAAGAATTTCAATCCTTAACAGCATCTCTATGGCTTCCTATGCATCCTGGAGGAAACTGGAAAGAATTTGTTCACCAGAAAACTTAACATGGTATCAAATGACTGATACCCACTTCACCCCTGAGAGTTCCCAGTCTAGTAGAGTGGAGAGGAAATTCTTCCCCAGGCCTAGCACAGACCACTTCCCTAAGGAGGTGGGGCCCCCAGTGGGACAGAAAGGCTGTAGGAGGTTAGCAAGTTCCGAGTTTGCATATGAAATGTTCCCACTGGCTCAAGCATTTGAACACAGGACCCCTAGTGGGGGGAGGTGCTGTTTTGTAGTGATGGGATCTTTTGGAGGTGGGGGGTCCAGACGGAGGAAATGGGTCATGGGGGGGTCAGGTCTTGATGTTTATAGTTCTGCTCCCAGATCCTCAGGAATATTCAATAGGCTTAAACCAGACAGCTTGTCAGCACCACCTGGTAACCATTTAAAACCTAGGACTACCTGAGCCCTAGTGGCAGAGATTTTTGTTAAATGAGCCGTGGGTGCAGCTTGAGCTGAAACCCTAGAGTGGAATAATAAGGTCATGTTGTTCCTCTTGCTAGGTAGGATGAGGTGAGCAACTGAGTGTTAGCTGAGATGGGAGAAGAGGACATCACGGGAGCTCTCTGAATGAAGACTTCTGGAAATGACGTTGAAACTATAGCCTTGTGACCACGAGGAAGGTGAGCTGTTATACCAAGGAAATGTATCTCTGATTAGAACCTTGGGAGATGAAAGGAACTGGCTCCCTGATGGTGTCACTAAATTTAATCCCTGTTTTTTTGTGTAGGACAACACCATTTCTATTCTTTCTGCGATTTATAGCCATGCAGAGTCTTACTGGGAAGCGGGTGAACTGTGCTGACAGGGGTTGCAAGCCTGGAGCAAGAGGCAGCGATGGTCTGGGTGTATGTTAGAAAGACTCCCTGGAACCAGGCTGGCCCCTGGTGGAGCAGAGACTAACGACAAGGAGGTAAGGTCTCTGTTGGAGTCAGAACTATGGACAGAGAAAAGAACCAGACATAGCCAGAAGTCAGTAAGACAAGGATGGGGGGTACAGGGGAAGGAACCGCGAGGGGCTGGAGTGAAAGGTTGGCATCTGGGGTCTGTTTCAGCATCTGGGTTGGTGGCGGAGCCATCTGAAATAAAGAACAGGGACTGAAGACAGGAAGACGGCAAACTTTTCTGCAAGGCCAAGGAGTGAAGGCATCTAGAAAAGAAATGAACTCAGAGGCATTGTCGAGGCCCAGGAGGCTCATGAAGTTCTGGGCTCAGAAATGTTAGCCAGGACACTGCAGCATTTCAAGGTAAATTATTTGTAAACCGAGGGCATCTGTCAGAGAACTGCAGAGGGTGAAGGGAAAATGAGTTCTAAACACAGAGTATTAGCTAGGGAACTGCAGTGTCTCATGGGAAACATAGGTTTGGGCCCAGAAGTAGAGTTCTGTGCGCGACAGAACTTCATGTAAAAAGACTATTAATTAGCCCGGTAACTGCAGAGACTGGTGGAAAATGTGGTTCTGGACTCAGAATATTAGCCAGGGACCTGCAGAGTCCTATGATAAATGTAGTTCGTAGTCCAGCGTCTTGGCTAGGGCCCTGCAAAGTCTCCTGGGAAATGTAGTTTTGACTCCAGACTATTAGCAAGGAAGCCTCCTAGGAAAAGTAGTTAAGAGCCCAGGGAATTGCAAAGTCCTCTGAGAGATGTACTTTGGGGCTTACCCCACTGGCGAGAGACTTGCAGAGTCCCAAGGGCAATGTAGTTCTTCTATACCCAGACTCTCAACCAGGGGCTCCTGGGAAATGTAGTTCGAAGCTCGAGGACCAACTGTGCGGGAAAGCCGGTTCGCCTGCCCCCCAGGCCTGCTCACCTGCCTCCCTGTGCAAGCCGTGGCCGGCCAGGTTTGGGGAGCTGTGTGGCTCCACCCCTGACTGCATCCTGGAGAGGCGGGTCGGAGGAGGTCCAGGGAGGTGGGGCGGCGTGCTCACAGTGGACCACACACCCCAGCTCTTTCCGTCGGCTCCTGCTTCTTGCTCTTTGAAACCACGTGGGACAAACACGGAACTGGAAGGCTGAGAGCACAAGGACACGCGCGTTCCCCTAACCTCGGGGACTCGGTGTGCGCCCCAGTCTGCTTCCTTCCCCGTCTCTCCCCGTCTTCTGCCCCATCCCTGTCTTCGGTTTTCCCCCAACTTCTCTGCCTGCCTCCCTCCCAACCCCACGCCCCAGCTGTCCTCCACATTTCTCCCAGAAGTCTCTCCCCTCTTCCCCTCCTCACTGGTCTCTCCCTCCATCTCCCCAGCCTTCTCCATCAGCCTCCCCAACAGCTCCCTAGCCCCCCGGATTGCCCCCTCTTCATCCTTTGGAGTCTCTCCCCAACCCTGTCACCCTCTCTGAGCCTCTCTACTTCCCCTTCCCCTTCTCCCAGATTGATTCCTCAGTCTCTCTTCCATAGCTACTTCTGGCTCCATCCCCCTGCCGCCCCGCCCCGCCCCTCTCTCATCCCCTGTCTGTGCCCACTTGCCCTGTGTTCATCCCCGACTAGGTACCTGGAGACAAACAAACTGAGTTCTCTGGGGGGGAGGGGACGTTAGGCTGGGTCTGGTTACCATGGTGCCGCTAGAGGGGAAGCCGGGCTGGGGTTCATATTCCTGAATGTGGGAAAAGTGGAACTGAGGGCCAGGACCGGAGGCTTTATGCAGGCAGGAGCCCAGTTAGGCCGTCAAGGAAGTTTTGTCTCTGTGCCCCCCAGGCTCCCTCTTTGTATCTTGTATCACCCTCTTCTTAACACCCCCCTCCCCCTTGAGACAGTTTGCCTCTATAGACTAGGCTGGCCCCTGCCTTCCAGCTGCAGAAACCCTGAGGCTGGAATCCCTGCTCTTCCTTCCCAGGAGGTCTCTGTTGTGTTGTCTCTGCTGACTGCTTTCTGAGTTTACAGATCAATCCAGATTCTGTAACCAAAGCTAGAGTCTCATTCTCTTTCTCTAAGTGGCGGTAGCCAGTGTGCCACCTTGCGGGTACAGAACTTGCTTGGAGCAAAGACAGGTGGAGGGAAAGACAACCCGCTTTCCGGTGATTGGCTGTGTCTGAAGCTCGCGATTCCCTGTTAGGAACTGAGAAACTAACTTCTGTCAGTCTAGCTGGTTTTGTTTGGGGAGGTGTTTTGATTCTGTCCGAGAGGGACTTTGGCAGCCGGTGAGAGCCCACGGTGGGTGAGAGACAGACAAATATGCCAGATAGGCAGACTTAGGTGAGGGGTTTAATGAGATGAAGGTATTGAGGGGGGGGGTTATTCGACCGGCCCCTGGGGACAGGAGCTGTGGAAGTGGGAGAGGGGGAGCCATGTTCGTCTGGATGCTTACAAGAGGGTTGGGTTTTTTTTGTCTTTTTCAAGACAGGGCTCACCATGTATCACTGGAACTTACTATGTAGATCAGGCTGACCTCGAACTCACAGTCAGCCTGCTTCTGCCTCCTGAGTGCCAGGATTAACGTCATGCCCCACTATGCCTGGCTGTTACTGACAATTAAAAAAAGTCCATACTTCAGTGGTCTCAAACAATCTTCTGTGGCTATGACTTTCAGTGTTCTTTCAGAGAGGGAGGAAGGGAGGGTTTGAGGGGTGCATGCACTGGACAAGGAGAGTGCTCCTGCATGCCTGTGGTTCTGGGAGCTGAACACTGAGTCCTGTGTGCACAAGGCAAGGGCTCTGGGGCTTCTCAGGCTCTTCCCTTCCTCTCTTTTGTTTGGTGGAAGCTCCACCTTGTCCCCACCCCTCTCTCTTTAGATCCCACCTTCAGTAAGCCTACCGCTCCCCTTGAGATGCCTACAGAATACTTAAGCCTTGGCCCATAGACCAGCCAGGGGATTTCTCTCCTGCCTCCCCCCGAGAGTCACCAAGGAGTTGCTTTGATCTGTTTATTAAACCTGGTTTTATTAATCCAGCTAGATCTGGCATTGGCAGAGAAACCTGTTAAGTCTGGAGCGTAGCTCCCAGCCCCTGTCCTGGGAGTTGCATTAGTCTGGACTCCAAATCCCAGCATGCCAGGTCCTGACCCCTCCCTGGGGGGTCAGCACCACTCCCACAGGGTATTTAAGTGAGCTCCCAGAGGAGAAACACCTGGTTCCTGGTTTGCATGGGCTCCCTGCTGTCCTCTCTCCCCCACCATGCCCGAGAGTGCTGTACTTAATAAAACGATGGGCATTTTGATTTGGTTTGATCTGACCTAATTGGATTTCTTGCGTTGGCGGAGCTGCCCCCTTTTAGGATTTTTTTTCTTAACAAAACCCACAACCGGAGAATTTCAAAATACATATCATTAAGCTGCCTTCTTCAATCCCATCTCTGTAGGACAAGGAGCATCACTGACTGCGGAAGCCCTCAGGGTAGAGGCGTGCACACTGAATGAATGAATGAATGAGTGCACTTCTGTGTCTAACAGTGCAGCCCAGCCCAGTGGACTTGGCCCTTCCTGAACCTTGTGAGACCAAGCAGGTTGGCCTGGAATTCTGTGCAGCCTGGGTGACCCACTCTTTGTTGCTGTGATCAACACCGTTACCAAGGCGACTTATACAAGAAAAGGTTTACTCGGCCTTAGAGTTGCAGAGGGATGAGAATCAGTGGGGGCTGCAGGACCAGCAAGCTGAAAGCTCACATCATAACCACAAGCAGGACACAGAGCAAGCTGGGAATGGCTCCCTTTGAAGTCCCATAGCCTGCCCAGAGAGACATGCTTTTCAAACTGGGGATCAAGTGTTAAATGCCTTTTTCCTCGTCTCTCGCTAGTAACAAGGACTCAGTGGACGGCCTCTGTCCAGGCTCACTTTGACTGTCAACTCCACACAGCTGAGAGCTATCTGAGAGAAGCCTCCTCTGAGGAATCTCCTAGCGCAGCTTGGCCTGTAGGCACATCTGTTAGGACTTCCTGGATTGTTAATGGCTGTTGCAGGACCCAGCTCACAGTGGGTAGGACCATTCCGTAGACAGGTGGACCTGGAATTTATAAGAAAGAGAGCCAAGGAGAGGCATGGGTGACAAGCAAGCTAGAAAGTAATTTTCCTCCATGATTCCTGCCCTCAGGTTCCTGGCTTCCCTCAAGGACGGCTGTGCCCTGGAAGTGTGAGTCGAATAAGGCCTTCCCTCCCCTAAGCTGCGTTTGGTCCCAGCAACAGAAGAGTAGCTACAAAGATCAATCCTCCAAACCATGTTGTCCTCCCTCCCTTTCTCTGTCTCTGTGGAACCCAACCTAAGTTCTTAAATGAGTAAAATCAGATATCCACATATGCCTACTTGTTTTATTTATTCTTTGGCATTTCATATATCTGTATTATGTATTCTGATGAAATTCAGACTCTCCGCAGTTCATTAGCCTCCAGCCTGATATCTCTTCTTATTTTTTAAGTTCTCTTCAACATGGCCACATGTATTTCATTTGTATTTTAATAAATAAAGCTCTCCTGAAGATCAGAGAGTAAAACAGCCACCCTGAATCACCCTTACAGACCAGGCAGTGGTGACACACACCTTTAATCCCAGTAGCCACAGTAGTTTGGCTTAGAAACTGGGCAGGTAGTGGTGGATATTTTCAATCCCAGCCCTAGATAGGAATATAAGAAGGGAGTCAGGCTAACCATTTCAGACTGAGGTAAGAGGTAAGACTGTTTAACTTTTCTGACCTTCAGGTTGAACCCCAATATCTGTCTCTGGATTTCTATTAATCATGCCACATTTGACACCCAATATTTGGAGTATGAATCCACAAAAGAATTTGCCTGAGTGGTGTAGGAGTTCCTTCTGTTTGTGTGTTGCTTTCATTGGTTAATGAATAAAACTGCCTTGGCCTAGTTGATAGGGCAGAACTTAGGTAGGCAGAGAAAACAGAACTGAATGCTGGGAGGAAGAAGAGCAAAGTCAAAGAAGCCATGGATCCTCCGCCTGAGATGGATGCGAGTTAGAATCTCCCGTAAGCCACTGCCACGTGGCGATACACAGATTAATAGAGATGGGTTAAACTAATATGTAAGAGTTAGCCAATAACAAGTTAGAGCTAATGGCCAAGCAGTGATTTAATTAATACAATTTCTGTGTGGTTATTTCAGACTAAGCTAGCCTGGTGGCCTCACCTTGCAATGCCTGAGGCTATTTCCCTGAGGATTTTTCTCATCTCCTCCCTCCCCAAGCAGAGACCGGAGATAGACCCAAACCTAGCCACCTGGGTTCCAGAGAAAAACTAGTACTCCCAACTCCCATTTGCCTGGGCTTAGGCTCCTCTTCTGCCCTGCCCATTCCCCCACCCACAGCTTCCCGTGGCACCCACGGCTTGCTGCCGGCCCGCACAGCACCCATACAGCTTCCCGTGCCCCCCCCACCATAGCTTTCTGTGACTCCTATGGTTCCCGCAGTTTGCTGCCAAGCCTTGCGCAGCTACCATGACTTACTGTGGCTCCGCAGCTTCCCTTATCTCCCACAGCCCACCATGCTTGCTGCACAGCTGCTCTGATTGGCAGATCTTTAGCAAAAATCCCTTCAGTATGAGTTTTGAGTTCTGCTTAGAAAATTCCCAGGTTTGTGACTTCAGAACAAGTAAGACCAGAGCGCCAAGGTCTCTGGATTGCTTTAGTAATGTAACTGTGACACCTACTGGCTCACATTGTTATTACACCTTAAAATTCTCATCTGAACCAGGGTTTTAAAAGAGCTAAGTCATCTGATAATGACTGATAATATCACCACCCAGGAATTTCCATTTCTACTGTGGAGGGAATTCTAGCAGAGGGCTATGACCTACCTGGGATATATACATTCTTAGCCAGAGCTGCTATTAGTTTGATATGTCATAATACATTCTTTTTTTTTTAATATTTATTTATTTATTATGTATACAATGTTCTGTCTGTGTGTATGCCTGCAGGCCAGAAGAGGGCACCAGACCCCATTGCAGATGGTTGTGAGCCACCATGTGGTTGCTGGGAATTGAACTCAGGACCTTTGGAAGAGCAGGCAATGCTCTTAAGCTCTGAGCCAACTCTCCAGCCCCTCATAATACATTCTTAAAGAAACGGTTTGCTAACAGAGTCAAGAATGAGAAACTTGTAGAAATGATACAGACTTTACAGACTATAATGAGACGTTGGCCAGAAGGATTTATACCATTGAAAATGATAATTGTAATCCGACAGGCAAAATTCACTCCATGTCAACGGGTTATGAAGTCTTACAGAATGGAACTGAGAGAGTATCTGAAAGGAGTCACACTGTTGGAACTGACAATCAAACTCTGTTAAAAAGTTATGACAGGCTAGCAGATAGAACATCAGTCCTTGAAGGCAATCTACATGCCGTCCAAATAATCGCTAAGGATGAGAAGATATCATTAATGGAAAAATGTAAAAACTTGGGATCATATGTGCATGATGAGAACCAGAGATTAATTGGTTTGATGAAATCATAGGAAATATCCACAGGTCAAGAAATTCAGAAAAGACAATGATACATAGATTTGAAACCATTAAAAAAACTTGTCAGAACTGGCCAGGTGGTGGTGGCGCATGCCTTTAATCCTAGCACTCAGGAAGCAGAGGCAGGCAGATCTCTGTGAGTTCGAGGACAACCTGGTCTACAAGAGCTAGTTCCAGGACAGGCTCCAAAGCTACAGAGAAACCCTGTCTCGAAAAAAAAAAAGAACTTGTCAGAACTGATAAGCAGTAAAGACTGAACATTGCCAGTACCAATCAGAGTCAGAGATGACTCACGAAGAGTTGTAGCTCCCGTTACTATCTCTGAAAAGCCAGCAAATAGCAAATACCCAGAGGATATACAGAATGTGAATGGGAGCCTATACATATAAAAGATCTAAAACATATTAAGGAAGCTGTAGTTTTTATGGCATGCATTCACCATATGTGAGGTGAAGACATGGGCTTCAAGAAATAAGGTTACTCCACACGATTGGCTTCAGGTAGTCTCAGCTGTATTAGACCATGGTCCACAGTTACAGTGGAAAAGTTATTGGAGAGAGGAAGTTAAGGTCCTTGAACATGAAGGCAGAATCTGAGGTTTTAAAGCCTCCCAAGATCAAATTCTTGGTGAGGGTTTTTATGCTGATCCAGACAGTCAAGCTATATAAATACACACACACACACACACACACACACACACACACACACACAATGAACATATCCTGTCTGTATGCAGTCAGTACAGCAGCCTTGAATGATTGGGACCAGATTCAAGAACTAAGAAAAAGAATTGAATTGTATACTAAGGCCCAAGAGAACCATTTAGTGATTTTTTGCAAAGATTAACTAAAGCTGTACAAATATCAGCAGCAGAGCCAGAAGCTAGATGAGTACTCATTGGATCTTTGGCTTTTGAACATGCCTGTTTAGAATGCAAAAAGATATTTGGGCCCTTAAAGATCAGATCATCACCAATGGATGAATAGATCCTACACACAGCCAATTTTGAGTCTTTTGACTATAACACTGAGGCTTAAAAGTAGGAGAAGTGATTTCCAAAGGTATGAAGAGACATCAAAATACAAATGTTTTAATTGAGGTAGAACAGACCACCTGATAAGGAATTGTAGATAGGGCATTCCTAGAAAAAAAAATGTTTCATCTGAGAATGACTCAAATAGAAGGCCCCAAACTTCTGGTTATATAGAAGATGTGGCAAAGGCTGACACTGGACCAATGAATCAACAGGAAACAAATAAGGCAACCCATTACCATTGAGAAATTCCTTGGGGTCCTCTTTCAGGGCCCCAGGTTGAATGTGGCCCAGTTATTCCCAGTCACTGAGAGGACACGCCTTCCCAGGAAAATTAGAAAGTCCAGTGCCTGTTGTAAAAACCGATACTGCTCTGGATGATAGAATAACCATGGGGGGGGGTGGATCAAAAATTCCAGTAGAAAATAGAAAGTGTATATTTTGGCAGACTTCTATAAATGATCACAACCAAAGCTGAGAGTATGAATAAATAACACTATAATTGAAGGATTATTAGACACAGGTGCAGATGTGACTATTATCACTCCAGAATCTTGGCATCTGAATTGGCCTCTTCGGGAAGCAGATTCAATTTCTAGGAACTGGAATTTTAGTTTAGGTAAAAGAAAGAACCAGGTGGTGGTGGCTCATGATTTTAATCCCACTAATTGGGAGGCAGAGGCAGGTGGATCTCTGTGAGTTTGAGGCCAGCCTGGTCTACAGGAGCTAGTACTAGGACAGGCTCCAAAGAGGCAGAGAAACCCTGTCTCAAATGAACAAACAAAAAACAAAAAAGAGATGGGTTGAATTCATATGGCCAGAAGGACAGAGAAGAAGGCTGAGGCCATATGTGGCTAATACAGCAGTGAATCTGTGGGGTCGTGATCTGCTGCAGCAATGGAATACCCAGATTAACGTTTCTCCGGTCTCAGAAACAGACCATAAACCAATACATGTTTCTGGGAAGGATATTATAAGGTACTATCAAAAACAGTCACCAACCATTTAGGCTGTATAAAAACACAGGCTAACAACTAGAGAACCCTCAGAGATTCAATGACCCTACCTTTAAAATGGTTAACAAAGAAACCTATATGGGTTAAGCAATGGCCTTTAACAACAGAGAAACTGCAGACTTTAGAACAGCTGGTACAGGAGCAACTAGATGCTCAGCATATTGAAGAATCAACCAGCTCTTGGCATTCTCCTGTATTTGTTGTTAAAAATAAATCTGGAAAATGGAGAATGGTAACAGATCTTAGAGCTGTTAATAAGATGATTCGGCCAATGGGCTCTCTACAGTCTGGCATTCCTTCGCCTTCTCTGTTGCCAAAAGATGGCCTCTTAAAGTTATTGATTTAAAAGATTGTTTTCCCCCTATACCTTTACAAGAAAAAGACAGAGAAAATTTTGCCTTCATGGTTCCTACTTAAAATAATTCTCAGCCTGCTAAGAGATATCAACGAAGAATTCTCCTATAGAGAATGTTAAATAGCCCCACCCTGTGCCAATATTTTGTAACTTAGCCATTGGAAATGGTACATAAGCAATTTCCTGAATTTGAAGTTTACTATTACATGGACGACATTTTACTATCTGATTCAAATGTAAATACTTTAGAAAGAATGTCTGAAGAAGTAAAGAAACATTTTCCTTGTTGGGGATTACAAATTGTTCCAGAAAAAAACACAAAAAGGAGATCTTAGTGATTATTGAAGTTATAAAATAGGTTTGCCAAAAAAAATTAGACCCCCTAAAGGTACAAATTAGGAGAGATTGATCAAAAACTCTTAATGACTTCCAAAGATTGCTAGGTCACATTTCCCATCTTCAGCCTACTATTGGGATAGCTTCTAATTAATTTAAACAAAATCTTAGATGGTGACGAGGCCTTAAATAGTCCCAGGAAATTATAGCTGAAGCTGGCAGAGAATTGGCTTTGATTAAAGAGAAATTACAGAAAGCACATGTGGATCATGTGGATCTGAATCTTAACTACATTCTGGTCATATTACCCTCCAAACATTCTCCTACAGGAATTTTAATGCAGAGGGAAGATATTATCTTAGAATGGATCTTTTTAACACATGAAGAATTAACAACTGAAAACTTACTTGGAAAAAGTCTCCGAATTAATTCTAAAAGGTAAATTAGGACTTTGTCAATTAGCAGGAATAGACCCAGCAGAGATTATAGTATCTTTTAATAATGATGAAATTGACAAGTTATGGGAAGAAAGTAAACCCTAGCAGAGAGCTTGCAGTGATTTTTTTTGGGAGAGATTAAGAACAATGATCCCTAAAGCGAGAGAATTCAATTTATAAAGAGAACTAATTGGATCCGTCCTCACATTGTACAGGACACACCAATAACCCAAGCCCCTGCATTCCATACTGATACAAGTAAATCAGGAGAGGCAGGTTGCAAATCAGAAAATTTAAGTAAAGTTGAACAGGAAAAGAGAAACTGTGGATTTATTCTCAGTCAAGAAAAATGAGGTTTGATCAAGGAAGACCCCCTGAAAAATCTCCAATAGGAGTGGACGGCTCAGATGATCCAACGTTTTAGAACACCTCTGCTGCAGTTTTCTCTGAGTTCTACATCCAGACCAGTTTCAAGACTGCTGCTGAGATGTTCCAACCTCACAGAATACTCCAGTCAGGACTTAAGCATAATCCTAAATTTTCTTTGGGTCCCCATAAAATTACCAGCACCCACAATCAGCAGGATGAAGCTTAGAAAACTATGCCTGCATTCCCCAAAATAATGGATTATAGATGTTTGTCTTTGTTTAGTGTGTTGGTTACAAGTTGTTATGGATCATGGTAGGAAAAAAGCTAAACAAAGGAGATTAGATTCATAGGTTTTGCTTTGAAAAGAAAAAGAGGGGACATGCTGTGGGATAATGCTTTTATACACTGTAAAGATTTGTCATTTGGGGTTGGAGAGATGGCTTAGAGGTTAAGAGCATTGCCAGCTCTTCCAAAGGTCCTGAGTTCAATTCCCAGCAGCCACATGGTGGCTCACAGCCATCTGAAATGGGGTCTGGTGCCCTCTTCTGGCCTGCAGGCATGCACACAGACAGATTATTGTATACATACCAAATAAATAAATAAATATTTTTTAAAAAAAGATTTGTCATTTGTATTCATTTATTAAAATGCTGATTGGCCAGTAGCCAGGAAAAAAGTAGAGGTGGGGCAACCAGACTAGGAGAATTCTGGGAAGAGGAAATACAGAAAGTCATTTGCAACCCAGACACAGAGGAAGCAAGATAAGAGTGCCTCACTGAGAAAAGGTACCAAGCCACATGACTAAATATAGATAAGAATTATTGGTTAACTTAAATTATAAGTGCTAGTTAGTAATAAGCCTGTTTATCATTAATATAAGCCTCTGTGTGTTTATTTGGGACTGAATGGCTGTGGGACTGGGTGGGACAGAAACTTCCATCTTCAGTGTGGTAGTTGATTTTTGTTGTTCAATAGAATATGGATATTTGTCATTGTTTGAAGGGAATTGGTTACAAGTTGTTTTTGGTAATGGTCAGGAAAAAGCTAAACAAATGAAATTAGATTCAAGGTTCTTGTTTTGAAAAGAAAAAAGTGGAATATAGATATGATCGAATAAAAGGGTAGATTATTGAATCTACTCTGAAAAGAAAAAAGGAGGCTCTAGATATAAGATAAAAAGGTAGACTATTGAATCTACTTTTATAAAATGACTACTATTTTAAATGTTTTACATATGAGTGTATACAAATTCTATATATCAATACAAATTTGAGATTAATTTTGTTAGAACATGCTATACATACATTTCCACTCATTTAACAATGTAATTCAAATTTCTAGTTCTTGAAACTTATCATTACCAACTGTTTAGAATAGTAAGGAAATAAGTTAGTAATTAGTCACCTATTAAAACCAAACTTGTAGTCACATTATCTATGTTTTCAGTGTCAAACAAAGATATATTTTTAGATAGACAGGTCATCTTCAAACACTTCAGAGATCTACAGAATATGGCATTTAAGATGTTTTAATAACAGAGGCTCTTTTTATGACAACAAGGCATGTCTGCTCCTGGCAGCACCAATCTACCACAGAGAAAAATGAGTATCAAAGAAACTCCACATGGAGTTCACTTTCTTTGTGGCGAAAGTAAGTCATTGGGCAAGAAAATGCCCTTGCCTCAACTGCTGACAGTATTCTGTCCTAATTGGACAAGCAGGACACAAAGAGAGGAACTGCCAAACATTGTCAAGAAAAGGAGGGACAGTCCTTCCGAATATTCTGTCTCACAGAAAAGTGTGTCGGATATTCTAGGGCTGTAGGCTGAAGATGGATGCCCCAACATTACAGAGGAACTTTGGGCCACTGTCCAGGCAGCCAGCTGTTTCTGTCATTTCTCACATTTTTTGGAAGTAGCTTGCTCACACTCTCTGCTTACTCAGTTAATATTATTTCCTTCTTGGGTCTCTGAGGGAGTTGAAGACTAGATATAGTTTTCCATGTTTATCTGACACAAAAAGCAAGTTTTGATGAATAGTAAATTAGGTACAAGACTTTGGATTCACCAAGATAGGATAGATATGGAGTATTTTCTCTGAATGCAAATGGACTGGACATTGCTGATGTATTTATTTTCTATATAGAATGTATAAAGTCATTGTATTTATTGCATATAGTGTTTCTTATATTAGCTATAGCCTTTTTAATTTTATTCAAAGGGGAAATATAGTGATGTTTCTTTTGTATTTTAATAAATAAAGATTGCTTGAAGATCAGAGAGTAAAACAGCCGCCTTGATCAGCCTTAGACCAGGCAGTGGTAACCCACACCTTTAATCCCAGCGTTAGAGAGGAATATAAGATGAGAGGGGCAGCTCTCAGTCAGTCTCATTCTGAGGATTCCTGAAGGCTGGATCACCAATTTGGACTGAGGTAGAGGTAAGAGTCAGTGACTGGCTGTGTTGGTTTTCTGACCTTCAGGTTGAACCCCCAAAGATTCTTGGTAATTGTGCTACAATTGTCCTTTCTGGCTTCCATTCACCTCTCTTATTTCCCGCCCAATCCTTCTGGAAGTCTTCTTCCAAATACCTCCCCCTCCCTCTTTCCTGTCTTTTTTTTTATTAACCCTGCTGTGGGACAATGATCTTGTATCCCGTAAAGATTTATCAGTTGTATTATTTTAATAAAACACTGATTGGCCAGTAGCCAGGCAGGACGTAGAGGTGGGGCGGCCAGAATAAGAGAATTCTGGGAAGAGGAAAGACTCAGTCTGCAGCAGTCATAACCCAGACACAGAGTCAGCAAGATGAGAATGCTTCACTGATAAAAGGGACCAAGCCACGTCGCTAACACAGACAAGAATTATGGGTTAATGTAAGATGTAAGAAAGTTAATAAGAAGCCTGAGCTACTAGGCCAACCAGTTTATAATTAATGTAGACCCTTGTGTGTTTCTTTGGGACTGAACAACTGCGGGACAGGGTGGGACAGAAACCGCTGGAAGCATAACCTATTGAGTTTAGTTAGAATTGCTTGTATGAGCATGGGTATAGTTACTTACTAGAGCACAATTTGCCAGTAGCTACACTACTGAAGAAAAATGGCTTCGCCTCAACCAATAACCATTGACCCAGAACCCGTCAGGGAAGGGAAGGGGTCCTATAAGCCTCTCCCACATCCATGCCTCCCACATTCAGCTCTTTCTGAATTTGAATCACCAAGCTTCACCCCAACTTTCTGCATCTTTGTCATTCTCTGCGTCCCTACCTCTTTCTGTGTGTCCTGTAATCTCTACCTAATGCATCTCTCCCTCTATCTTCTCCCCTCTCCTCTCTCTCTTCATCTCTATTGCTCTGTGTCTCTGTTCCCTAGCTGACCCCTCTGCCAAGCTGCCAGCCACTTCTCTCTGCCATTCTTGCCACCTCTGTCAGGCCATCAGCAGCCCTTGGCCACCAGCCCAGAGCCCACATTCCTGCATCAGCATTTTCTCCAGTTCCACAAATGATGTCAGTACTGCAGCAAGGCTGGCTGCAGCCCTGTTTGGAGGGTTTCCTTTCTCATGGCCGCACTGGCTGCAGCCCTGTCTGGAGGGTTTCCTTTCTCATGGCTGCACTGGCTGCAGCCCTGTTTGGAGGGTTTCCTTTCCCATGGCTGCACTGACTGCAGCCCTATTTGGAGGGTTTCCTTTCCCACTTGCTTCTGCACAAACCCTGGCAACTAGGCTGACCTCTTTCTGGGGTCAACTCTTGCTACTGAGCACTGGGAGAGAACATGGGCATCTATCTGCAGACAGGGCTGTGTGTGGATCTCTATGACGTCTCTCTGAACCCCAGGGCCTATCCTGGTCCACCGCAAGTACTGGTTTTTCAGGTGGTGTTGGGTGGCGCCACAAGGGGTTCCCAGCAGGTAGGCAGAAATGGGTGGGTGAAGGGAATACCTCAAGAGATTGTGGGAAGGAAAACAAAGGGGTTTGTGCAAACTTGTTCACTTGTTCACCCACTACCCCATCATTTACTCTTCCCATCTCCTCCATAAACACCATCATCCACCCATCATTCCTCTCTCCAGGCTTTCAATCATCCATCAGTCCTTCCCTCCACTGTCCTTCAGCCAGACACCCAAGTCCCATCCGTCTCTCCATTCCTCCATCTGTGTTAGCTACTTTTCTATTGCTGGGATAAAACACCATGGATAAAAGCAACTTACAGAAAAGTTTATTTGCGCTTCTGATTCTGGAGGGGAAGTGCACAATGGCTGAGGGGACAGGACAGAAGGCAGTCAGAGCAGGAAGCTGAGAGGTCTCGTCTTCAGCTACAAAGAGGAAGCAGCAAGAGGGAACTGGAAAGCCCACCTTCCTACAGCAAGACTCTATCTCCAAAAGATTCTGCAACACTACCAACCAGGACAAGGAGTTCAAACACGTGACATGATGGGGGAGAATTCTCAGGACCAGGAGTTCAAACACATGACATTGTGGGGGACAGTTCTCATCCATTCAAACCATCACACCATTCACCCACCCATTTCTTCTTTATTCACCTTCCCGGCAGCTTGTTCATCCATTTGTTCAGTTTGGTGAGTGTCTGTGATGTGCCGGGCACCGACCCAGGCAGTGTGGACATCAGAGAATGAAAGAGCAACGTGATGCCATCTTCACTGACTGGCCCGGCCCCTCTCCTCCGTCAAGTATTATTGTTCAAGCGCTGTGACCAGGCAGCACTTACTTGGGGTCTTACTTTCGCTTCCATCATGGCGAGAGCATGGCAGCAGGCAGGTGGGCACGGCTCTGGAGGAGAGGCCGGGAACTCACATCTTATCCACAAGCTGTAGGCGGAGAGGGGAGGACTGAGTCTGATGTGGACCTTTGAAAGCTTAAATCCCACCCTCAGTGACTTTCCTCATCCAACAAGGCAACAGCTACTCCAATGTGGCCACTTCCTAATCCTTTTCAAACAGTTTCACTATCTGGGGACCAAGAACGCAAACATATGAGCCCAGGGATTATTCTCATTCAAACCGCCGCAGCCTCCTCCCTCCATCTTTTCCTACCCTAAGCCCCACTGTTCCCTGAGATCAGCTCGTGCATCCAGAAGCCTCCCTTGACATCCTTCTCAGCACTGGGTGCCATGGACTTTCCTGCGCAGCCCCAAGGTGGTCCTCACCTGTGTCCTTAGTCAGTACTCTCAATGTCAGCTTTTCTTAATTAAAAAAAATATTTTCCTCATTGTATCTTCTCTGTGTGTTTACACACCCATGCCACGGCACACATGTGTAGATCAGAGGATAACTTGGGGATGGAAGCATGATTTATAAAAACTCTGAGAGAGAAATTGGGGTTCAACCTGAAGATTCAAAAAGCAAAACAGCCAGCTACTGGCTCTTGCCTTGACCTCAGACTGAAATGGCGATCCTGCCTCCCAGAATCTCAGAAGGAGACTGTCTGAGAGCTGTCTCGCCCCGTTTTGTAATCCTCTCTGGGGCTGGGATTAAAGGTGTGTACCACTGGGATTAAAGCATGCAGCACCTGATTTCTATGGCAACTTGTGTGGCTACTGGGATTAAAGGTG
The DNA here is from genome assembly GCF_037038515.1 of Microtus pennsylvanicus. Taxonomy (NCBI): domain Eukaryota; kingdom Metazoa; phylum Chordata; class Mammalia; order Rodentia; family Cricetidae; genus Microtus; species Microtus pennsylvanicus. The sequence continues at coordinate 2,366,072 of NC_134596.1, forward strand.
TGTGTCACCATGATCTGGTCTGTGAGAGTGACCAGTGGGGCTGTTTTTCCCTCAGATCTTTGGGCAGTCTATGTTTATTAAAATACAATTGAAATGCCTCTCCAGGGGATGTCGGTTCTCTCCTTCCACCGCGTGAGCCCTGGGGATCAGACTCAGATCATCAGGCTTGGTGGCAAACTCCTTCACCCACTAAGCCACCTTGTCTCCCTGGAAAGAACCGCTGGACTGTATTACTTCCTCTTCTGTGAATCAAGTAGGATGAAGACAGCCAGCTCACTCTGTTTCCTGGTTCCCGTGCTTCACACCCAAGGTCCTCTAACATCCTAGATGCAAATCAGGGTTCCAGATGCATGTCAAATCAAGGTTCCGGATGCAGGCCTAAAGTGACTTTCACATTAACTCGGCCACTTGCCGTCTGTGTGAGGTGAGTACTTGCCCTCTAGGGCCTCCATTTTCTCACCTGCCAGTGCCGCTAAGGAATAAATGCACAAGTATAACCTCTTGTTCTGACAGCACTAACCGCCAACCGTGAAAGCATACCTCGGGCCCTCCCCTGAGAGTCACTAGACAGCCACTCTAGTACTGAGCTACACTTTCTGTCCTCACTGGGCAGGCAGGACTCGAGATACTTTAGTCTTCAAAATAATGTTGTATTATCCGATTATTTAAATTATGATTATCAGGCTGGACTGAAACCCCATTAGTAAAGTGCTTAATGTGTTTCAAAATGAGTTTGAAGCCCAGCCCCTCACGTGAAAAGTCAGGGGTGGTGGCACCCTCCTTTAATCTCAGCTCTGGGTGCCAGAAACACATGGATCTGTGGGACTCACAGGCCGGCCGGCCGGTCTAGCCTACTTGGTGAGTCCCTGTCTCCCCCCAAAAACAAGATAGATAGCACCCTGAAACATGCACATGCATGTGCATGCATTCACACACGCACACACGCATGCACATAGGCAAACATGTGAACCAATTATCATCATCTTGGGGGAAGGTTAGTGGCCCAGGCCAGTATTTCTAGCACTCAGGACGCTGGGGCAAGAGGATTGCTAGTTCCTATCTAGTCTGGGTTCTATGGTAAATCTTGTGTCTAAAAAATAGTTTTAATTAAAGAAATCCTCATCATTTACAAAGAGGGAAACTAAGGCAGTTAGAAATAAAGCCACCCCAGGTTGCGTCGTGTGCTGAACTTGCGTTTGAACAAGTGCATTTTCCTGAGTCGCACAGACGGCTAGTTCTTTCTGCAGCTGACGCGGCATGCTGGAGCCGCCTCAGATTCACAGTGTTTCTCTGGAAACGTGTCATGCGAAGCTGGCAAGCCCATCTGTGAGCACATTTCTGAGTGTGTATGTCACTGTCTGTGTCTCCCCACACAGGCATTTCTCATGAACCCTGGTCAGGCTGAGCTGCATGGCTGGGACTAACCGCTAAGGCCAGTCACACCTTTGATGGGCAGACGTCCCTGCAAGCTTCCTCGGACTGAGGGGAAGCTAGAAGCATAAGCCTGGGGCCCTGGATGGAGCCAGGAATCTTTCTGGAGGCTTCTGATGACTGCAAAATGCGTGCATAGGTTACAGTGGGGGAGGGCAATCTAGTTAAAAGGGTCGCATTGAGCCCAAGGTTTCAGACATGCTAAGCAAACATTTTCCCACCAGGCGATAGTTCAAGCTCCTCACGGGGAGATTCTACTAAACAAGGGTTCTACTGTTGAGCGGTGCCCCCAGTCCCTCACAGGACAGGATTCTAGGCAGATGCTCTAGCACTGAGCAATGCCCCAGTTCCTCTCTGGGGGATTCTAGGCAGGGGTTCTACTGCTGAGCTACACCCCCAGCCCTCTTTTCATTTTGACACAGGGTCTCACTAATCTACAGAGGCTGGCCTTGAACTGGCCTGAAACTTGCTATTTTCCCTCACCATCCAGAGTGACTGGGATGAGAGACCTCTGCCACCAGGCCTGGCAGCCATCAGTCTTGCCCTTGGAGGTTGTGTTTATTTTGTGTAACTGGTTGGAAGAAAAGGGAGGACAATAGCAATGGGTGAGACAGGGACCTCCAAGGCAACTTTCAGATGAGGACCCCGTCGGAGGGACTGGATCGCTATGGGCCTCAGTTGGTCTGTGAAACGGGAATAACACGACTGCACTCCTCCGTCTGCCAAAGTGAAGATGCCGCGAGCAGACGTCTTCAAAGCTCTGAACTGATTACCTCGGCGAGTGGCAAATTATCATTAGCTGGTATTCATATGGCAAAACCCAATGCTTTCTGCCCGTAAGTAGTTGTTAGCACCTGCTTGGTGCCAGCGCTTGATGTACATGGGCTGGCTTCTGAAACTACGTCCCTAAGGAGTAATTTCATTGTATTTTGCTGGACATCAGGATTTGGGATGCTTCGAGTCTCAAGGGGTCCATGGCAGGATTCAAATCTAGTGCCTGTGGTTCTACCTCAAACCTGAGACCTCCTGTGGCCAGCTTTGAATTCCTTCCTGCTCAACTGCAAACCCTGAGGTCCGGCTCTCTGGAGGACAGAGTATTTGTGGCCTGGGACTTTCTGAGTCCTAGCCTTCTAGGTCCCTCAGGTGGCCTCGCACTGGGTGGAACTGTGCTGCCATTGTCCAGGGAGATGCACACTGTGGATACAGCAATTTTGACTTTTGGGTTGCTTGGGTTGAAGCAGGGGGAGACCTGAGGGAGGAGCCGAGGAGCTGCGACCGGTGTGGGGAGGAGCCAGGCTGGCACCGCGGCGGGCGGGCGGGTGCACGCGCTGGGCTGCAGCATCCGCGGCTCCGGTGAGTCCGCCCCTCCCCCCCTCCCCCGCCCTAGCCTCATCCCAAGGGGGCGGCCCCGAAGAGGTCGGTGCGTAGAGGGGCGCATCTGAAGCTGGGGAGCTGGAGTCTGTAGTGACAACTCGAGGGAGGGGCACGTGGCCCTGGAAAAAGGGGGATCCTGATTCCAAACACCTGGGTGCACTCCACCCCTCGCCCACCCATCCCCAGGGCATGGGGATCAGTGACCTATTCCATGGCCCCCTGAGGATTAGAGCCATGTGACCTTTCAAGGTCCTGGACACCGTTCACCTCTCCTGCAGCGTCTTGGGACCCTGACATTTTAACCCTTCCAACACCCCCCTCAAAAAAAAAAAAAAATCTCATCTTCTGCAGCCCAGAGATGCATTGAGGACTTCAACTCCCAGAAGCCCTTGCAGCTCCGGTGCGATGAAACCGCAGTAGCACTAGCAGCAAGACCTGCTGGGAGTTGTAGTCCCGAAGCGTTTAACTGGCTGCTGGGGGCCAGGAGGTGGAAGGGGGCGGCTGGACCTCTCTGGGGTCACCTGGGGTCGCCCAGCTACTTCGAGTAGGGCAAGACGCAAAACTTGAGCTGATTTTTTCCCTCCCGGTTTGGGTCCACAGATCAGACACCAGCCCCCCTTCTTTGCACCTGGCAAGCGTGGAGACCGGTCCGCAGCGGCTAGGCTCGTCCATCCTGCAACCCCCATGGGCTACCGCCCTCCGCCACCTCGGCTGCCACCCAGGACAAGGCAGGGGTAAGCACAGGTGAGTCTGACCCTGGCCGAGTCGGAGTCTTCCTCAGCAGTCCCTTCACCTGACTCTGGCTGGCTCTTGTTCTTTCCTTCCAGGCCCCCTTTCCCACCCATGTCTGATGTCTAGCCCCAAACCTTGTGTCACTCTCTCCTCTCCCACCTCCACCTCTTGCTCCTGTTCTCTTTTTTTCTGACCATGCGTTTGTCTATCTGTGTGCCCAACTCTCTTCTCTTGCCTTGTGTCTGAGGTCTCCAGCCATTGTCTGACTATTGGACTAGGAATTCAGCATCTCCTCTCCCTTCTGATCTACCTGTCTCTTTGGAAGGTATTTCTGCCACACTCCTGCCCTTCTTCACCTCCTCTCCCCCCCCCCCCCCCCCGTCTCTCTCTCTCTCTCTCTCTCTCTCTCTCTCTCTCTCTCTCTCTTTCTCTCCCTCCCTCTCTCTCCACCATGCCTTGGTTATAATGAAGTACACGCCGCTCCCAGCCTCTCCATCCTGAATCCCTTTGCTACACGTTCTGTGTCCATCATTTTCTGACTTCGCTCTCACCTCTCTCTCTCATCTCTGTCTCTCCTCTTAGCTCCCCTTCCCTCAACTTGGGGTTTCTGTCCCCCGTGTAACTCTTCCTTCCTCCAACCCCCCAGCAGCTTCCCACCCTGAGCTTTTCACCAAAGCTCTTCCACCTGCCCCCAAATGCTTTCCTGCCACGGCAGGCTGCCCACTACAGATGCCTGACTCCACCTTCCACTCTGGTTCACAGAGTGCCTGCCCTGACTTCCCTGTGCTCCCCTGGGGGCATGCTCTTGTAGTCTGAGAGTGCCCTACCTTTTGCTGTGGCTCCATTGATCTGTTTGCTTCTTGATGCCTCTCACTGGATGGTGATCCCAAGAGATGTCCTTAACACCTGTCTGTTAATTCCATCTCCGGGTCCCTGAGCCGCTGCCCTCTGACCTCTGCCCCTTTACAAGTCCCTCTTCTCCCTGCAACTCTCCCTGCTCCATCTGCTTCTCTCCCAACCCACTCTTAAGTGTAGGACCACGTGGCCGCTATGTCTGGGGACTACGAAGATGACCTCTGTCGGCGGGCCCTCATCCTGGTCTCAGACCTCTGTGCCCGGGTCCGAGATGCTGATACGAATGATAGGTGCCAAGAGTTCAACGAACTGCGAATCAGAGGCTATCCCCGGGGTCCGGATGCAGGTCAGAACCCCAGTGGTCCCAACTGGCCACTGCCTTCTATGCACCTCCACAGCAGCAACGACTCTGGGAAGGTCAGAGCAGGCTGCTCAGTGTTCTGCCCCCTTATGAATCTTGCCTGCTGCTGCTCTGTCCCCAAACCTTTGAAATGGGAGAAATAGTTGTGTGTTTGGTCCATCTAACCCCTGACCTTGGAGTCGTTGGCCTCCTCCTCCCTAATTATAACCACCAAATATCCCCTTCAGGAATCAGGAATCCGATTATTTCCCTCTTTTTTTTTTTTTTAAGGTGAGGGAGGGTTGAAGACCAGATAGGGCCTTATGGAGCCCAAGTTGGTCTTAAACTTGAATCCTCCCGCCTCAGTCTCCCAGGTGCTGGGATTACAGATGTGAACCATCGTACCTAGCTCTAGGACTAAACTAGCCAAAAGCAGGGGTGCTGGCGGAGGAGGATGCAGAGGACAGGAGACACCAGGATGACTGTCCAGCATGTCCTCTGTGAGGTCACAGGTCACCTTTAATTCTCCCACCGTTGGTATGTGACACATTGCCCACCGGAGAAGCTCCCTGAAACCTTAGTACTTAGGGTTTTTTGTTTGTTTGGTTTTTAAGTTTGGTCATGTGACGTATTCATTAACTTCTACGTTGCCATGACCAAATTCCTGGTGGAAACAAAGAAGGAAGATTCACATCATAGCAAAGGGCCGTGGGCACAGCAGCACAGACAGCTGACCAGGATGCGGAAGATCCTGGGGATGCTGGTGTTAGCTGCCTCTCTTCTTTCATTGCATTCCGGCCAGGGTGGGTCCTCCCTACTCCGTGAATCCTCGCAGGAAATGCCCTCACATACACAGAGGTGTGCCTCAGGCTCCTGGGATTTTGCTGCTGCTGGTGTGTATGCGTGAATGTGTGCGGGAGTGCGTATGTGTGCATGCGTGCATGTATGCACATGTGTGTGTGTGTGCATGTGAGTGCATGCATTTGAAAGTCAGAGCTCTTTAAGAGCCGTCCACTGTTCACATATTTTATTTGTCTATATATTTTACTTGCATGTATGTCTGTGCACCATGTACCTGCTGGTGCCCATAGAGGCCCAAAGAGGCTGTTCGATCCCCTGGAACTGGAGTTACAGGTGGTTGTGAGCCACCATGTGGGTGCTAGGAATTAAACCCAGTTCAAGAACAGCAAGTTTTCTTAACTGCTGGCACATACCTTTTAACTTTTTGAGACAGGCTCTCTTATTGGCCTTGAACCCACCAAGTGGGCCAGCCTGAGTAGGTTTGTGGGTGCTGAGATTACAAGCGTGCACCATTATGCCTGGCTATTTTTATACTGGTCTGGAGATTGAACTGGGGCTCCTCTGTGCTTGCAGTGCAAATGCTTCACTGACTGAGCCACCCCCAGCCCCTTGTTTTGTATTTTGGGTCTCACTCTGTAGCACAGACTGACCTGGAACTCCATATGTAACCCAGGCTGACCTTAAACTCACAGCAATCCTCCTATCTCAGCCCCCTAGGTACTGAAATGATAATGATGAACCACCTACACCTAGCTCCTAGGTGATTCTAAATTTAGTTGACTTGACAGTGAAGAGCAGCCATCACGGGTAGATGTGGTGGGCTGTCCACATGGCAGCCCTTAATCTTTCCAGAGCGTGAACTGATAGCCCATAGCTCCCAATGTAATTCTGCACTGCCGTCAGCTACCCAGTATGGCTCACGCTAGTTCTAGGCACACAGCTGCCTTGGCCTTGCACCCTCTGGGCTGTGAAGACAGGCAGGGAGCCAGAGAGACTTGAAGGATCTAGATAGAGTTCTCTGAATGGGGAATCCTATACTGGCAATGTTGGAAGTGTCTGGCCCATTTCCTCTATGACCCCCATTGTCCCGGTGCCTCCCATGCACAAGAGGCTGCTAAAATCCCGGACTCTGGTTTCCAGTAGCGTTTAGGGCTCTCAGTGGAGTGGGGTGGCCACTTAGACAGGAGCACTCTAAGGGAGGCGGAGGGATGAAGTTCAGACTTCCTGCACCAATGCCTGGCACATGTTCCTGAGACGCCCCTCTGTCCTACAGCATCAGTCTTAGGTGAGAGATAGGCTACATCACATGTAGGTTACAGAGTAGTGGAAGGATTGACGTTACAGCCTGCTCTTGCTTCACCAGGTGATCTAGAACTAGGAGGTATTTCCTTTTTCCTGAGTGTCCTTGAACACAGCAGGATGACCCAGGTGGCAGTGGCTGAGTTACCTGCTCCCACCCACCACGGTTCTCCATATAGGATAGAGCAAGGCCTCATCCTTATTCTACCTCCAACCCCAGGAGTCACCTTCACAGCCTGAAGAGTTACATCCATGAACCCCACTCCTGGTATCAATCACTAGAGGAGTCACAAAACCCCACCCCCAGTATTAATTTCTGAGAGAGACACAAAGCACTGGTCTTAAGAAATGGGCCATGCCGAGCATGCTGCTGGCCTGTGGAAGGCACCAGTTGGTGTGTGTATCGTGTGACAGCAGTCATGAGTCTGACCATTTGAATAAGGAAGTCTCTCTGAGGCCACTGCTCATCAAGCAGTACTGAGGTGTGACAGTAAGAGCATAGGTTTTAAAGTGTGGAGCCTGTGGGGTGTGTGTGTGTGTGCGCGCGCGCGCGCGTGTGCGTGCGTGTGGACGCGTGTGTGTGTGTGTGCACGCGCGTGTGCGTGCGTGTGTGCCTGCTTGTGCAGGAGGTCAACCACGGATATTATTTCTGAAGCACTGTCCACCTTGCTTTTTGAAACAGACTCACATTCACCAAGCACGCTGGGCTGACTGGCCAGCAAGCTCCTAAGGATCCCGGCTCTGCCAAACTCAGGTGTCACACTGGTGCGGCGAGCGCTTTCCTGACTGAGGTCTCTCCCCAATCCCCATCGCACCACGCCTTCTGACCTCCACTTCCTGTTGTCAACACTGGAATGATTGTGTGGTCGGTCTCACTGGGTGCTCTGGGGTGGCAGGTATATTGTCACATCTCGGCAAATATTTGTTATTGTACTCGGATGTCATTTGCCTTCATTACCTCAGCCGCCACAGAGAGCGGACTGTAAACCCCTCAGAGGCTGAGGCAGATTCCCCAGAACAGACAGCCAAGGTTTTCCTGGTTGTCGCGGAGCTTTTTGGGGTCTTGTCCTTCAGAAGTTGCCCTATGACGGAGACAGTCTTCAGGACTTCCTTCTCTAACCTGCCACCCGCTACCTGCAGAACGTGGTGTGAACCCCACTGCCTCGGTAAAGCAACCGTTATATAGCGGTATGACTACAGATGGGCACAGAGCTCCAAGTCAGTCGTCCTGGGAACCACACAGGACAGTAGATGCCAGACGTTCTTGGGAGAGCGCTGACCCCTCATGATCCCTGACCTCTCTCTTCACTCTTTCCAGACATTTCCGTGAGCCTGCTGTCGGTCATCGTGACGTTCTGTGGCATTGTCCTCCTGGGAGTCTCTCTCTTCGTGTCCTGGAAGTTGTGCTGGGTGCCCTGGAGGGACAAAGGAGGCTCGGCCGTGGGCGGCCCCCTGCGCAAAGATCTTGCCCCTGGGGTTGGGCTGGCAGGCCTGGTAGGAGGTGGTGGGCACCACCTGGGAGCCGGCCTTGGAGGCCACCCCCTGCTGGGTGGCCCACACCATCATGCACACACAGCCCACCATCCGCCCTTTGCCGAGCTGCTGGAACCGGGTGGCCTTGGGGGTGCTGAGCCTCCGGAACCTTCCTATCTGGACATGGACTCATATCCAGAGGCTGCTGTGGCCTCTGTGGTAGCCGCTGGGGTCAAACCAAGCCAGACATCCCCAGAGCTGCCTTCTGAGGGGGGGACAGGCTCTGGGCTGCTCCTGCTGCCTCCCAGTGGTGGGGGCTTGCCCAGTGCCCAGTCTCATCAGCAGGTCACAAGTCTAGCGCACACCACCAGGTGAGAGATGGTGTTGGGCTGGGGCCTTCACTGTGAGGCTTTGCTTCTCCTCTCTGTCTTCTTACCTTTGGCCCTTCTGACAGAAGGGTCAGAACAGGTAGTGGGAATCTGACCACTGGATCCAAAGGAGGATGAGCTGAGGCCTAGACTCCTGGACGTAAGAGGAAGGGAACAGGGCCTTGGGTTGATGGGTCCAGACACAGAAGCAAAGCCGACAAGAATCCAGGGTTAGACACTAGCATAGTAGTGTACAAATTATCCCGGCCATTTCACAGGCTGAGGAAGGAGGGGCTAAGGTTTTCGGATGGCCTGGGCACTTAGTGAAACCTGGTTTTAAAATGAAATAAGAAAAAAAAAGATAAAATAAAAAAAAAGAAAGAAGGCTAAGATGCATCTCAGTGGGAGAGCACCTGCCTAGAATTTCCCAGTGAGAGAGTGGGGGTGTGACTGAGAGGTCCCTTGTGAGGTGCCAGGGTGGGGTCCTGCACAGAGCTCTGGCCTAGCTTCCCGAAAGCCTTAGGTTCAGTCTCAGCACTGGGGGCAGGGGTGTGTGGTTTCTGAGGGGTAGGAAATTATTGATCCCATTCAGTGTGAGCTATGGTTAGTAGCCTGGGCCCAGTGTTCACCTGATCGTTCTGTCTTCCTCATTGTGTGCATGTAAGCTTAGGGTATGGTAGGAACTGGACCAGAGACGCATGCTGTGCCCCAGGCCTCCACTCTCGGGCTCTGACAGTCCAAGGGGTATGAGTTAGGAAGACAGGGAGGCAGCTCTGGGCACTGCCAGAGCCCCACAGAGATCCCAGCCCAGGCTTGGAGGAAGCTGAAAATTCCCTGGAGGTAGAGGTACCTGGACAGACGTGGTGGGGAAGCTAAGACAGATGTGCAGGTAGGAGCACGTGTCCTCACTTTCAGGCCAGAGAAAGTGAGGACAAAAGAGGGCAAGTTCTTGATGGGGGAAGCTGGGAGGCGGCAGGAGGCAGATCTGGACCAAGCCTGGGATGTGAAGCTGCAGACACCAGACCAGCCAAGGCTAGAAGTGGCAGGGGTAAAGGCTGTGTCCTGAGGGCACTGGAGAGCCACAGCAGGGTGTGAACCAAGGAGGAAAGGTGCCAACTCTTGAGCCATCTAGGGAGGGAGAAATGAAGACCAGCAGCCCGAGCGGGCAGAGAACAGGCTCAGCCAAGAACAAGCCACAGAGACAGCAGTGACAGACTTGGGAGGTGGGAGGTCAGCTGAAGATGACTTGGAGGATCTGGTAGGGTATCAGAATGAAGAAGTCCAGATGACCTCTGGAGTTAGACTAGAAATGTGATAACATCCCTGCTGTAGATGGGGAAACTGAGGCTCAGTAAGCACAGGTGTCTTAGCCAGTCAAGGACAGGTCTGCATCTCACCTTGATCTCCCCTTGACACACAGGTACCCAGCCCTGCCCCGGCCCCTCACCCAGCAGACCCTGACCACCCAAGCAGACCCAAGCAGCGAGGAACGGCCACCTGCACTGCCCTTACCCCTGCCAGGCGGTGAAGAAAAAGCCAAGCTCATCGGTCAGATCAAGCCAGAGCTGTACCAGGGCACTGGACCTGGTGGCCGGCGAGGCGGCGGGGGCTCTGGGGAGGCAGGGGCACCCTGTGGCCGCATCAGTTTTGCCCTGCGGTATCTCTATGGTTCTGACCAGCTCGTGGTGCGGATCCTGCAGGCCCTGGACCTCCCAGCAAAGGACTCCAATGGGTTCTCAGACCCCTATGTCAAGATCTACCTGCTGCCTGATCGCAAAAAGAAGTTTCAGACCAAGGTCAGGGCAAGGAGGAAGGATTCACAGTGTGTGTGGGATCCACCAGGTTTGAGGGAGGGAGCTAAGGAGGACTCCTGGGTCTGAGGGAGGAGAGCTGAGGTCAGGATCCCTGGGTCTGTGGGAGGAGAGCAAGGGCCTGGAGCCCTGGATCTGAGGAAACATGGCTGAGGTCTGTACCATGAGTCTGAGGGAGGAGTCTGGGGAAGTCACCTGGGTCAGAAGAAGGGAGGTGAGGACTGGACTCCTGGTATCGGGGGAAGAGTTCTGGGTCTGACGGGGGACGAGAGGGGCCTGGACCTGGATCTGAGGAAGAAGGCTTTGGAGGAATCTTAGGTCTTATGGAGGAGGCCTGGGATATGGATCTCTGGGCTTGAAAGAGAAGGGCTGGGGAGGACGCCCATATCTGCAGGAGGAGGGATGGGGAGGACGCCCATATCTGCAGAAGGAGGACAGGGGAGAACCCCTACACCTGCAGGAGGAGGGCTGGGGAGGACCCCCACACCTGCAGGAGGAGGGCTGGGGAGGACCCCCACACCTGCAGGAGGAGGGCTGGGGAGGACCCCCACACCTGCAGGAGGAGGGCTGGGGAGGACCCCCACACCTGCAGGAGGAGGGCTGGGGAGGACCCCCATGACTGAAGGAGGAGGACTGGGCCTGGCTCTGTGGCTCTCAGGGAAGAGGGCTGAAGTCTGTGTCCTGTGTCTTAAAGAGGAGGCCCGGGAGATCTCCTGGGTCTGAGGGAGGAGGCTGGGACAAAGCACATGGGGTAGACATGGAGCACATGGCCTACTGATTCTGGAAACAACACCAGTGGACATTCTGTCTGTCTCTGCTTCCACCCCCAGGTGCACAGGAAGACACTGAACCCTGTCTTCAACGAGACATTCCAGTTCTCGGTGCCTCTGGCCGAGCTGGCGCAGCGCAAGCTGCATTTCAGCGTCTACGACTTTGACCGTTTCTCGCGGCATGATCTCATTGGCCAGGTGGTTTTGGACAACCTTCTGGAGCTGGCTGAGCAGCCCCCTGACCGCCCACTCTGGAGGGACATCCTGGAAGGTGGCTCGGTCAGTGGCTCCACCCACATGGGCCCTCTGCATCTCATGCCCCCCCCTTCCCCCCCGCTGTCACTCTCCTCACCCTGGGTCTTACCACCTCTCCATTTCCCAACCCCGAGTGTTAGAAGCATCACTTCGCAGGGACTATGGCAGACATCGAAGCTAGGGTGGTAGAGGGACTCGGAGGGGGCTCCCTGCCCTTTCAACATTATAGAGCACTATTGTCAGGCCCTGGGCCTAGATTCCCACCCAGATATCTTCACACTGCATCCCTGGTCCAGATGTCACTGTGTAACGCATCCTCCCCTCCCCCACCATGTCTCCTCCTAACATCTCCTTGTTCGTCTCCAGACTCAGGTGCTCAGGCCATCTCTGAAGCTCTTTTCCCTTCAAACCCTTTCATAGTCTTTCCTTCTGCCTTTTTGGGGTTTCTTGGGAATCCTGACACCTGGATCTTCAGCTATCTGATGTACTGGGTTTCTTCTGCTTTCCCAGCATCAGTACAAAGAGCCCACACCCCTGACCCTGATTTTATGACTTCTGCCAGGGACCTCTCATCCTCTACGGCACCAGTGCCATGCCCAGGTCTGGCTGAGTGTCCCCAGTCCTTGAGTTCTCAGGCCGAGCACCCAACCCCAATTCCTGCCACTCTGGGGAAGCCAGGGACTGAGGAGTGAGACAAGAATAGCCTCATATCAGGAGAGGGCAGGTCTGAGCCCCAGGGTCCTCAGCTGTCAGGGTGATGGTTGAAGCAGGTGCCTGCAGCTTCGTTAGGAGCTCTCCATGGTCGGCTTGCTTGTCTTTAGGAACTCACATCCACCCTGCTGTCACCTGAGGCATGTCACCCATGCCTCCTCCGTGTCTCCTGCCCAAGCCTCCTGTTCCTTAGCTAAGGTCTTTTCTCCTCCACTCATCCACCCACGCCCCCCCAGAGTGGGGAAGCCCTGAGAAAAGGTAGGAGAGACAGAGAGACCTAGAGAAGCAATTGCCAAGGATGACCGACCAGACACTCAGAGGGGACAGGGTTGGTAGCTGGAGGCCACAAAGAGAAGAGACAGACGTAGCCCAGCAGAGAGCCTCCTTTCTGTATGGCTTAAGGGTGTGAAGATTCCCTCAGAGCACAGGAGACACACAAGAGCAGAACGGCACTTCCAGGAGGCCGGTCGCTCCTTTCTTCACAGTGATGCAGTGGCCGGAGCCCCGGGACCCATCCCCTAGGGCCGCCAGCCTCTGACCTACACTGACTCAGACCCTGCTCAGACTGCTTGCCATTGTCCAGGCTTTCCCCAGGCTGTTCTGTTAGTGAAACCCTTCCCTCCTCACCTGGTTTCATCCCCGGCCCTTTAGCTTCGGCATCGTGTCTCACCAGCTCCCGTGTCCCCTACCACCGAATCCTGGTGTCATGGTGTCTCACCAGCTCCCGTGTCCCCTACCACCGAATCCTGGTGTCATGGTGTCTCACCAGCTCCTGTGTCCCCTAACACTGCACCCTAATATCCTGATGACTTACACCTGCCATGATTGCTCCCCTTTCTCTCTAGGTCTCTGAGTCTCAACTGCTTCTCTCTTTTGGTCTTTGCCCCCCACCCAGGTCAATCTTCTGTCTCTCTCCAATCTCTACCCACTTCTCTTTCTCTCTGCCTGTCTACCTTCTCTCAGCTCTGTCTCTCTCCAATCTCTACCCACTTCTCTTTCTCTCTCGTTTCTCCTTTCCCTGGTCCCTGTGGCCCACTCACTCTCTCCTTTACAGAACAAAAACAGGCTTTGATGGTGGTGATCAGCTGTGGCAGGGCAGCTGTGGGGCCTTGGCCGAGAGTCAGACTGTTCCGTGCATAGGAACCTAGCAGTAGTGCAGAGAGAGGCGGGATGGAGAGAGAGTCACACGCTGCCCCTTGTCTCCACTGCAGGAAAAGGCAGATCTTGGGGAGCTCAACTTCTCTCTCTGCTACCTCCCCACGGCTGGGCGCCTCACCGTGACCATCATTAAAGCCTCTAACCTCAAAGCAATGGACCTCACTGGTTTCTCAGGTGTGTGCGGGTTGAGGCCTGAGGAAGAAGGTTGGGTTGCCAGACAGGAGGGCTAAGGCCCTGTCCCCTGGGCCTGAGGCCTCGGCTCAGTCCTACGGCTTCTCTGCGCAGACCCCTACGTGAAAGCCTCTCTGATCAGTGAGGGGCGACGTCTGAAGAAACGGAAGACCTCCATCAAGAAGAACACGCTGAACCCTACATACAATGAGGCCCTGGTGTTCGACGTGGCCCCCGAGAGTGTGGAGAATGTGGGACTCAGCATCGCAGTGGTGGACTATGATTGGTGAGAGGCGCCGACAAGGCGGGGGGCAAGGCATTGTGGGGGTGTGGCTGGCTACTTCCCTGACCCTCCCACTAATCACCTCCCCAATCCCCAGCATCGGCCACAACGAGGTGATCGGTGTGTGTCGGGTGGGTCCGGAGGCTGCAGACCCACACGGCAGAGAGCACTGGGCGGAGATGCTGGCGAACCCTCGCAAGCCCGTGGAGCACTGGCACCAGCTAGTGGAGGTAGGTGAGGCTGTCTCTGCCATGCATGGGCACTGGAGCCAGTGAGGACCCCATCTGCCCGTGCTGACCGCCTGGGGGCTAGGGGAAGTCACTCAGCCCCTCGGTCCTGTTTCCCTCACTTGGGGCTAACAGCTGTGGTGAGGGCCGCTGGGAGGATTCAGTTTGTCAAGTGCTCTGCAGTGGGCAGCTGCTATTCTTTCCCACATATGCTAAACACATAGGAAGGAACTCAGTGATAAAAACCTTTTTTTTTCTCTCCCTCAGAGCAAGGTGTGAATATTAGTAGATGGTGGTGTAGCGGGTGAGAACAATTTTTTAATGAATAAAATATCAGGCAGGAGCGCGTAGCTCAACAACAGAGCACTTGCTTGCCACGTGGTTTGGTCTCCAACACCACAAACCACACTTGCAACAACAACAATAAATCCAAAACACAGCACAAAAAAATGTCACGGGGTAGCGTCTATTGTAAAGACTGCTGTGTGTGTGTTTGTTTCGTGCCTAGGGGCTGTAGTCTGAGTCTTCTGAGGTAGAAGGCCTTCCACACAGGCCCTGGGAGGACTTTGTAGAAGAGAGGGCATTGGGGAGGGTCTTAGGAGGAGGTGCAGGCGGACAAGGTGGAAGGGGACACAGGCTGAGGAGACTGGGCAGCTTTTTTTAAAACTGTATTTTATGTGCAGGTGTCTTGCCCGCTTGCATGTCTGCACACCATGTTTGTACAGTGCCCGCAGAAGCCAAAAGAGGGCATGGACGCCCTGGAGTCAGGCTTATGGACAGTTGGTAGCTACCCTGTGCACGCTGGGAACAGAACCCAGGTCCTCTGGAAGAGCAACCAGGGCTCTTAGCCATTTCGCCACCTCCCCAGTCCCCTTCTGTATTAGAAGCTGGGTCACCGCCTATCAGCCTAGCAGATGCTGTTTGTTCCCTTGGGGCTGGAAAGACACTTCTGTTTGTAAAGCGCTTCCGTGAAAGCACAAGGACTGTTTAAATCCCCAGAACGCAGGCAAAAGTCTGCCAGGAGTCACACCCTGAAACCCCATGGCAGGAGTCAAAGATGAGAGCT
The DNA here is from genome assembly GCF_037038515.1 of Microtus pennsylvanicus. NCBI lineage: Eukaryota > Metazoa > Chordata > Mammalia > Rodentia > Cricetidae > Microtus > Microtus pennsylvanicus. Next base: position 2,381,197 of record NC_134596.1, read on the forward strand.
TGGGGCTCACTGTCCAGCACAGCCTGATTGAGGAGCCCAGGCCACAGGAGAAGACTTTGTCTCCAGCACAAAGTGGGGGTGGGGAAATGGCACAATGGGTACGAGCTTTGCCCTGCAAGCCTGAGGACCTGAGTCTGAGTACCCAGCACCCACGGCTGCCGTGGCTGCAACCACAGTGTTGGGGCAGAGGCAGCCAGGTCCCAGGGCTCACTTCCAGCCGCCTAGCTGAAGTGATAAGCTTCTGGCTCAGGGAGAGACCCTGTCTCAAGGACATAGGGAGAGAGCACCTCTAGAGGGCCTCTGTATGTGTGTTCGCAGACGTGTGCACCTGCACACACATGTACACTCACACAACACACACATGCACAGCACGCACACACAGCCATGCTCATCCAGGGGTCCGCTTGAGAAATATTGACAAATTTGTCTTCACTGAAGCCAAGAATGTAAAATTACTTGTAAGTTATGTTTAGTTTGTTTCGGGTTCTTTGTTTCTTAGTAGTTTTCCATCACTTTGGTATGCTGAGGAAAACTCTGCCCTGAAACTGTGTCTAAACAGGGGTGTGCCGCGGGAGGACGAGACACAGAGTCTGTGTTGAGTTCCAGGCCAGCCTGGGCTACAGAGTCAGCTCCAGGTCTGATTGGGCTATGGAGTGAGTCTGAGTCAGAAGCTAGCCCTTCGTCCAAATCTGAGTCTGATTCTGAGGCTAACCTTAAACCTTGGTCTGGGTCTGAAGCTAAGCTTAACCATGGTCTGAGTTAGGCTAACCTTAACCCTGAGACTGAGGCTGAGGCTAACCCTCACCCTCTCCACTGTGAATCATCCCCCTCCACACACACACACACACACACACACACACACACACACACACACACACACACCCTTTCCAGCAGGTTGAACAGCCAAGGCCTGAGCTCAACCTGGACTGAGATCCTGAGAAAGAGACCCCACTGTGAGAACAGAGGCGGTGTCTCTGATCCAATGACCTCACTCACTCCACTTCTCTGGAAACTTCCAGGAAGCCACACTGCCAGCACTAGGAGGCGCTGCAGGGTGCCCTTTACAGGAAAGTGTGCGTAGCCCCTGAGTTTCAGCCCATGGTGCTGTGTGTGGCCACAGACAGAGCCTCCACCCAGACAGCCTCTGCCCGTAGCCTGCTTGTCACTTCTGTGCAGTTCCCCAGTACCCAGAAACTCAAACTTCTGAGTCCCAGACCCGCCTCAAGGCCCCTTTCCATAACCTTGTCTTTCTTGCATTCATAGGGATTTATCTTTTGTGGCTGAGTTCCCCCACTGGTAGAATG